>NC_141048.1:70701979-70714479 GCF_041138505.1 Cibotium barometz
AACCCTCCAACTTCACTGGTTCAAGATCCTTATCATCAATGGTCTTTGTCATCTTTAGCATTTCAACATGTAAAGAAGCCTTGGTCACCCTCTCAACCATATTTGCATCCATCTCCACTTTAGGTCCCTGTTCATTAAGGCTAGTAATTTCCCACATATCACCTCCAAAGGCATCATTCAAATCACCACTATCACTCTGCAAAAGCTCTACATCATTCAAATCAACATGCATATCTTTTTGGGTTCTGCAACCCCCCATGGTATCATTGTCAAACAAAGAACCCACATCGCATAATGCATCCAGTGACAATACTTCCACATCATCCATTGCATCTCCCATATCACAATCAAGCTATCCAAGAAACTCCATAACAATGATATCTTTCTCCTTGTTTTCCAATTCTTTGCAAGCAGTCTCTACCGCATAAAGATTCTCTACCCCATCCTCCTCCCTTATAAGATCCTATAAAGAGTCTTCATCACAGCATTCTATACTTTTTCCCTCTTCCTACTCATCACCTCATTAGCAAGTGCCAAATCATCACCCACACCAATGTTTTCATGCACATGTATGCTATCTACATCAGAAATCAGATGGCTTCCACTTGAGCATTCCAAATCACTCTCATGCACAGCCATCACATCCAAATCCAAGGGAGTATCCGCTGTCAACTCTTCACTTGCAAAAGACTCCACACTTGGCACAACTTCCTCATCGAGTACTTCAACATCTGTATCCTTAGTTTCAACCTCAACATCAACTTGAGAATCATTCACAACATCTACTGTTTGCATCGAACATATATGAGGAGACTCTTCAACTTGCTTTTCATCCACTTTTAACTGCTTTGAAAACTTTGGAAAGAAATTTGACGGCAAATAAAACATTCCTCTTTACACTTGCTTAGGCCTTTGAGGCTCTTGTTCAACCATACTTTGCATAGATGCTTTACCAACCTCAACCAAATTTACATGCATCTCACTTGGCACCCTCATAAAGATACATACCCATCTCCATCAGCTTCAAAATCTTGCATTCCTTCTCCTTGACAATCCTAATTGCATCTTCAAATGACTTTGGATTCTTTAAACCCAGCTTAAACTTCAATTTTGGTAATAGACCATCTATAAACAAGCTTTTCTTTACAAACATAGAAGGAATTTCCTGCTTTAACACCATACATCATATATCCCACAAACCTATAAACACCTGCACATATGCATCCACTGCTTGCCCATGAACTTGCTTCAAAACACTCAACTCCTGCCAAAGCACACTCTGATCTTCTGCTTGCTGGGAATGCTCCAATAAACCTTCTTCCAACCTGTCTAGAGTCAACACACAAGGTGGCACAGCTTCTCCATCTTTTGCTTCAAAATCCTTAAGTCAATACCTAGCATCCCCCTTTAAAAAAATCTTCAATAACCTCAAAATTTGCTCTTCATCCGTAACGTGATTGCTTATGCAAGCAAGCTCCAATTGCTTCAAAAAATCAACAACATCTTCACCTTTTCTACCATGAAATTATGGGTAGGACCATATCCTATAAACATTCAACAATCCCTACCAAAAGAAGTGCTGCGAGTCTCTTTCCTATAGGGCATACACCCTTCAGAAGTGGCTTCATGCCTTGCTTCAATCCATAGATAAAACCCCCCAAAAATTGCTTCAAAAAACAAGAAAACAGATGCCCAAACTTCAAAGGATCCAATCAATTCCACGAGGACCCGACGAGTCTTGCTTCTAAAGGGCCTACAAACCCTCTGAAGGTAAACTAGTGAAGGGACCAAAAATTGTGGAGTGAGAAAACAAAACAAAAACATTCCTCAATAGCCCCTCACTCCTTCGGTCTTGAAATCCAAATACAAAAACAAGGGCACCAACACACACAACAAAACCCATCTAAAACTATGGCTATGCTTGCGAGGTCAACAAGGTCACGGAGGGCCAAAGCACACAACTCTACATGCAACCTCTCCTACAAGCCAAACACACACAGCACAAGGCATATAGCCATGAAATCACAAGACAAAACCTCAAACTCAAGGATCATCATCTACTATTCTTCATCAACGAGAAAAAAACTCCAAAGAACCACCCATCTGTAAACCAAGGTGTACACTCATACACGGCTCTACAATCATCATCCTCTTCCTCTTCTCTTGCCTTTACAAAACAAGGAAACAACTAGGGTAAGCACCCTTTACAAAATATGCAAGTTTCCCCTTCCATGCATGGCAAACATGGCCATGGCTACATCAAAGATAACCCTACACAAAGAAGGGGTATGCATGAGGTTCTTCTCTTTAAAAAAACCTGCTAAAAAGATGTCTTCACTCCCCTTTTTCTCACCATCACAGCACCGTGAGGTCTCACCAAGAAAGCATGCAAAAAAATTCTATTTTTAAAGTCCATTTGTGCTTTTTTAGGCGTGGGAATGCCCCTTACATGCCTCCAACGGCTCGAAATGGGGGGATGCCAAACTTGACGCATGTGACATGTGGTAGAGTGGGATTTAATGGCACTATTGAATAGGATGCAATACTATCCGAGATTGTGTCAATGCTCTCAAAATCCAAAGATGTATCCTCTTGGATAGGATCCAAGGGTTGGTTGGACCTTGTTTCACTACCCACCCTGAGTTGATATGTAGGATGGCCTTGTAGTCCCTGAAGCTATGGACCTACTAGACCTCAAGTTCATATGGAGAATTTGATGTCCATTAAGATATCTCCTTCCATGCACTAAGATTTTAAGGTTTTTGCTTTAGCAATGCATACTCAACCCAAAAATTGTTATGCAATTCACTTTTTACCCTAGGTAGACTCTGGGTTGGATGTAGTTGTGCTCGGATGTGTTCCTTTTAATAAAATTTAAAATCAACTTTCAATCCAATTTTATTAAAGGGGCCACAAGCCCACACTATCCTTCCTTTTGTCTATTGTTTAGCGAGTTTGGTTGCGCTCAAAGATAATTGTAATTTCAAGAGTTTAACCACTTGCACTGGTCATTTGGATGGAAGTCTTCTTCTATATTTTGTAAAGGAATGGATGCAAAGTTGTGATGATTTTAGTGCTTAATTCAATGATGCAATTGAGCTCCCTATCTAGTCTTCTTAAATTGCACTCAATGGTTGCTATGCAAGGTAGTCAAGCATGGTACCCTTAGTGGATTAGATGATGCAAGTACTCTTTTGCCACTTTGGTTTAATGCACACTTTCCTTAAGTTTGATGTTGTTCCCTAGATCCTACTTGCATCACTCAAGCAATGACACCTAAATCCCTTGTGCCAAACAAAGTTTATAGAGGTCCAAAATTCCCTTGGAATATTTTGGTTAATTGATGTGGTCTTAGAGTATGAAAAACTTAGAGAGCAATCCCCACCTTTGCCTTTACCAACCTTGGGCTTAATCATGCTCCCTCAAGTTAATTATCCTCTATGCTCAACAATGCAAACTTTTTAAGTCATTTTATGATATATTTCCCAAATTTTTCAAAGCTTTGCCAAGTTCTTTACTAGGAATGATGCCCAAACGGTGTAAAACCAACTAATCTTGCTGTTTGGTGGAAAAGTCCTCAAACCATTCTTTGTGAGTCAAATCAACATGCTAATGTTGATCTCGTGTTAGATCAACATGATGCAATTAGATTGACATGCTGATTTTGACTAGCAATTATGGCGTGATCTGCTCTTGAGTTTGTGAGTCAAATCAACATGCTGATGTTGATCTCATGTTAGATCAACATGATGCAATTAGATTGACATGCTGATTTTGACTAGCAATTATGGCGTGATCTGCTCCTCCTGAGATACAAACATAGCTGCCAGTGGTGGCAATTAGCCAACTGCACGCCCAAAAACAAATTTTTTGGCAAGATATAGCACACACCATTTTGGCGCCACTTTGCTCAAGATCCTTGGGGTAATTTCTGAGAGATCAGTGCAAGGTTGAAAGTCCCATGCGACCCCTGAAAGACAGTCGAGTTTAGGTTAGCTTACTAACGGTAGGCTTACATCCTGCCCCTGACGTAATGCTAATCCTAGCTACCAAATTAACTAATCTATCCAATACTAAAAAATATGATTGAGCTTAGTGGATCCTTAATCTCCACCTACAATTGCATATAAAGATTAATTAGGCAAGATTAATCCCAAACTTACTACTCTAATCTATGCTTACTCTAAACTATCTAACTATCCTATGCTAATGCTAATGCAAGCCATCTATGCTTCTAACTATTCTAATGCTAAATCTAGCCAATCTAATCTATTCTAACCTCAGCCCTTAATCACTAATTAAGCTACTTAAACTAATCACTAACCTTTTCCTAACCATCTCTTCCTATACTAGCTAACTAGCTAGTAAATCCCCTTAATTATAGTCTCAAAGCAGTCCTATCTTTACCACCAAACATTGCTACTGACTAAGCAACTAATCTCTACTCTTACACTAATCTAAATTCTACTAATTACTTAGCTCATTCATCACAATTTCCAAAAAATAAAACTATTTTAATTCCTCTTATTCTAGCCTCTATTCTAGTAGCAAACATCTACCTAACTAGTCTAGACTAATCCTAACTTATCTCTAATGCAAAACAAAAAATTAAATCTCACTAATTTCCTTTTAGCTAAGCTAATCTCACTTCTAATTTAGCTAATGGTGGGATATACTCATCTTGTGACAATGGGTTGTGTGATATTTAGAGTCTCACAACTCCTTCAACTCTTTCTATTTCACAACCTTATCTACATTAGCACATTTATATTACTAACTTCTTCTACTTAACACTAATGATAGTGGCTAATTAATGACCTTGCTCTTCCTAAGCTTTCGAACAGCTCAAGCACTTATGAGTTCAAGTGGCTCAGTAGCTTAGGTATTCATCCTCAACAATGGCGCCATTGTTTAGGCACCATAGCATAGTGGGTACCTTATCCCTTGTGCACACTTACACACACACACACACACACACACACACACACACACACACACTAAACCGAATGGATTGTCAATGTGAGGCACATACCTGGCTAGCTCATGGAAGAATCTATGCACCATTAATGCATAGGAACCTCTAGCTTGCTCTCAAAATAAGCATGCAAACAATCATGCACACACATTCATTCACCACTCAACTTATAGTTAAATGACAAGCTAATCTACTCTCGAATCCCTTCATAAATCATCATAGTTAGATCATTAATCCCAAGCACACCTAGTTAGATCTAGTGTAAATCTAATTACTATTTTGACGACAATCATAACGATGCTAGACACTCAAAACAACCATCAAAGCTACACTAAATCCTACTAAACACTTGCTTTAATGACACTCTAATCTTTGCCCACACTTATGAGAACAATTAACATGAGATTTGGTACTTTGATCCTACTCTAGCCTTGACAAAAGAGCAAGTACTCTTGTCCCAATCATTTTACCATAACAGCATGCAAGATAAGTGGCAATACAAGTGAGTAGCAACCGATTCAAACATTAAAATCAGCACATAGCATCTTGATAAATGAAATAAGCTAAAATTAATGGAGAAATACAAAAGACTCTTAAGAGAAAAGAACAAGCTTCTTCTTCATTGCATCTTTGAAATAGATACATAGCATAAGAAAGCTTATTGCTCTAGGGAGCAGAGAAGAGGTGTGCTCCTTGTTGACCAAGAGCTCTTACAACATTAGCTTCTTGAAAAGTGAGCCAAAAGGTGCTAAAACCCTAGGTCCATTGTACTTTATAAGACTAAAATTACACAAGCTTAAGAGCTTTACACAAAAATTTTGATAAAGCCTAGGCTCTCTACTTCATTTCTTTATCTTCTACACTGCATCTTGCATCCATTCTCTCTTTGCTCGGCAAACAACACACACACACACACACACACACATACATACATACATACATACATACATACATATATATATTTATGTACACACACACACACACCCACACATACACACATACACACACACACACATGTTGGGCAAAGGTGGTGTGCCTTGCTCAGTGTCCGGCCACCCACATGTGTACATAGTCACATTCCTTATTCTTTCATATATACAGAATAAGAAGCTCATTCACATATTGACATAGTGAAGGCTCCACCACATCCGTGTGTTGTCTCCTTCTCTTTTTCTTGCGCTTTTGCTTCCTCTTTCACTTTGTAGATCCTATGCTTCCACTGCAGCTCCTCTTCATTTGGTATCAAAGTTGTCACTGCGCCGGCAATTAAGAGGAGTGTGTCTACAAGCATTGTGGGCTGATTTTGATCCTATTATGAAGAGCCTTCACAAGAGGATATTCAATCGGGGTTTCCCTTGCTTGAGTGCTTAGATTGGTGTGCCACAACAGGTGGTGTGTAGGACATTGATGGAGTTGATTTGCAGCTCATGTATGTAATTGTGGGGAGCAAAAATTTCAACAACTATGGCTGAAAATGGTGGATTTTTTTTTTAGTGTTTCTTCAAGCATGTTTGTAGCCAGAGATTTTTCCCTTCATTGGCCATTATTTGGGGCATCTTTGGTGAGTGATTTGAGTGTATTTGAGCAACATACGAGGCGATTTTGCCTATCTACAATAGTGTAAAAATTTAGGACAAATTTAGGGCTATTTTGCCATCAATTTTGGTGTGCTTAGTGCCCACTACTGTTTCCCCCCAATTGCTCCACACTTTGCCACATACTTGCCATTTGGTTTTTGCATTGAGTCAATGACAGACTTTGGGTCAGATTTGTCGTTTGTTGGCTTCTACTTGTGTGAGATTCAGTACATGCCTTGAGATAGCTTATGCTATTCACTTGACATTTGGCAATGCTTTGTCGTGTTTTGGTTGCTTATGTTGTATTTGCACTATTATTGACAATTACGGGCTTTGTCATTTGCATAGCAGTGTGTACTCCTTATGACATTGAGGATAGCCCTGACGTACAATCCGTGAGGACATGTACTTGCTTGTTAGATGGCCTTGTTTTGCAGCCATTGTAAGGGTTGAGTGAGGTTTTATTGAGTTGGGGGATTCTTGAGGTGGAGATCCTTTCGATGATACGGGTACTGCAACGATCCCATGAGCACCTATAGGACCCATGCATAGTCTTTGGTCACCTATGTCAGATGCATATGATTCTCTGCATTGACTTTATGTGTTGAGATTTGTTTGTGATCTTTTGAGAGCTAATTTACTTGTGGTTTTAGCCACTTTTCTATTGGCTAGTTTTTTTGTTATTTTTGCCATTTACTATCGTTATGCTGCCAAAATTCTGTCAAAATTTGTAATTAATTGATGCCTCTTTATGCCACTGACACTCTCTCATATTGAGCAGCATTTTATTTTTTTCACAGTTTTATTTGGCTCATAGTGCCTTTGGTTAAAGGAAACTCTGTCGATTTTTTGGTAGCTTGTTTTTTAGATACACTTGCTCTCAAGTGGGAGATTTGTGGCATTCTTGAGCATTCGTTGCTCATAGGGGTTTCGACATTGTATACAGTGAGCTTGTGCTACATTTTTGTAGCGTGTTTGGATGTTGTTCATTGCCATTGGACTTCCCATTTGAGCACAAGTATAGTGCAAGTGGCATATTGGTTGTATTGCATTGATTTTGCAAGTCATTTTGTTTGGCTGGCATCTATTGATTGCATTGAGGATTCTGCATTCACCACTTATATTGTTTGTGTTAAGCGTCTTGCTCCACATGGCTATTGTTCGTTGCTCTTCTTGTTGTCCATTGTTTTCTTGTGCACTCATGGCTTCAAAGATGTTGCATGATGTTGCCCGTGTTCATGGTACAGTTGCGCAGTTAGATATACCTATGGTTGAGTCTACTTCTATGACTCATGAGAGACAGATATCTGAATCACATCACCATTTTAGGTGTTGGCATTGTGGTTGTACAAAGCACACTCTTTGCTATTGTTTTAGATGCTTCAGATAGCACAAGAGACAGTTGCATGATGCTTATTTGGCATTGACAATTGACAGTGAGGATGATAGTTGGCTATGCGTGCGACGGACACGTCACCTTCCTCTCTAGTGTTCCTTCCGCCTATTTTTCGTCTAGACATTGCATGTTGCTTCATGTTGGTTACTAGATATGAATGCTACATTTCATGCCACTCCACAACATGACTGGTTCAGTAGTTTTTCTAGTCAAAGACTTGATTGTGTGCAGATGGCAGATAGCTCAGTGTATGACATTGAGGGTGCTGGAGATGTATCCATGTCATTGCCTAGTGGTGCATCATATATGCTATGACATGTACATTAGGCAACATCTAGACCTCTCTACTCATTGTAATTTATTTGTATAACTTCTAGCTTTACCTCTATGTATGCTTTGAGATCTTGCTTAGCCTTTGTGAGTTCTTCATTATGTATTGCAATCTCATAGGGACTATTATAGTGGTTGCTTCTTCTTTGTGTATTTCCTCTTATTCTTTTATAAAGGTGTCCAAAAAAGTAGTGTTCATGGGAAATTTTGGTTGTGACTGCTTTTAGTTGAGCACTTTGACTCTTGCTATTGGCGCTTCTTATTTTGTCAAGAAAGATTCTACCTAGATAATTCTTTGTAGCTGAGGGTACTTTGAGCTTGGACTTTAGATCTTCATTCTCTTTCTCTAAGGCATTATCAAAGGTCATTGAAGTGTTTGCAATTTTGATGGGATCTTTTAATAAAACATTATAGAGCCTCCTTAGCCTATGCTCTTTTATCATTTGTTGCAAATTCAAATGTTGTTTGGAATTTCTTCAGTTGCACATCCTTATTTTCCAACTATTTTTTTTGGTCCCTTAGCTTTCTTTTTTGTATCACTTTGGCACTTCATGAAGTTCTTTGATTTTTGGAATTAAGCTTCAAACAAGATTGCTTTAATGACCTTGTGATCAAAAAAATCATGTATCTTTATAGTATATGCGGTAGTCAAGGCTTCCTTCCCTTTAAGAGTTATTTGGAGTTTGTTTTATTTAATCTATCTTTTGTATCTATAGGTAAGGCTTGAATTATTTGAATTTCTTTAGCCATCTATCAAGAGATGCTTGAATAGTAAGCTCTTTAGCTCCATTGGTCTAACTTTGTTTGTAGTTTTGTTTTGTAGTTCTTTTTGTATAGAAGCAAAAGTCTTTGTTAGATGTTCTTGAGTCATCAATGCTTTCTGTGGTTATTCCTCTTGCTTTTAAGGACTAGTGGTTTCCTTTTGGTGGTCATCTAAGCAAACTCTTTAGTGGCTATCTCATTTGATTATTACTAAGCTCTCATTTCTAGTTCCTTTTCCTCTTAAAGAGTTTATTTTTGTGGATTAATCTATGTTTCTAAAAAAGGTAGGCTCTATCTTTTTAATGTGCCCTTCTTCTTGTTTGTCTTGATTTTCTTATCAAGTTTAATCTTTAGATTTTTTTCCATCTCTTATTGCTTGTCTTGTAGGGCTTTCTATTATTGTTATTGACAAGTGAATAAAGAGTATGGCTGGAAATAATTGGCAAAGCTTGCCAATGAAATGCCAAGTGTTTCCCTCCATTGTATAAAGTTATGGCCTTGTGAACTTCTATAGCATAGTATGAGTGATTTCTTGCATGTGAACATTCCTATGCTTTAAGGAAAATGTGAGGTCACATGTATGAGTGTGGGTTAATAGAGAATTGATTGGGAAGCCTTGCTCCTTGATTTTTTATTAATAATCTCATTTTATTGTTGGGCATTGAGGGGGTGCTAGTGGATACTAGTGGTATTCTAATCATGCCTTGATGAGTGGTGATCAAAATACTTATTTGACATGATTTTTTCACATCAAAAGCTTCTTGACCTAAAAATATATTTTTGAAATTTGGAAAATATGTTCTCTTAGGCTCTAATAAGGAATCATTTTGAATCAAATGCCAAGGAATACCCATGGGATCTTCTATCAATCTTGTGAATATTGATTATATGGAAAGAGTATCTATGTGACTATTTGAAAATATGCATTGATATACATTGCAAATGTTGGTTATGTTGTGGGCTATTTTGTACTGCTTTTTGCTTCTTCCATTTGCAATATAATAAAGACTCCTCCACAAACATGCAATCTCCAAAATGTTGTGCCCACTTCAGTGAGTACAAAGGTTACAAGCAGCACTATGGATGATCATCACAAAGAAAGCTTGATAAAATCCTCCAAAAGTAGGTAATGTTCATTAAGTTTTCTCCTATGATGTATAACCTCTTGATTGTTGGTTAAAGGCAACAAATTTTTTTTCTTTTTTGCAGGCAAGTTTTGCTACCAAATCAAATTCACTTCTGCTTCACTAGGGTTGATTTTCGTACAAAGTATGGGCTAAGCTTGGAAGGGAAGGTCCACCAAAATCTTGGTCCCAAAGACTTGCCTGAGAGTGAGTAGCTAATTGTATTTAGCTGCACAAGAGAGAAAGGTTCAAAGATTTTCATGCACATGTTATGGTTGGAGTATGTAGATGAATGCAAATTTTTATACCAAAAGGTTTAACAAGCTCCCCATGCAATTTTGTTACACTCTTTACATTCCAACAATATTGAGCTACTAAGAGAAACCCCAATTGTAATAAGGTTGCATGGGACTTTTTTGCAAAGCAAGTTGCAAAGCATTGTAAGAAGAAACTAGGGGGAATTGTAAAGAAGCTAAATGCCTAAATAGAATTCAATGACAATGAAGCTAGTGTTGTACAGTATTTGGGCAGTGCCTCTTTTGATGAGAAATGTTTCAAGTGGGAACTAGATGGCTTGCAACAAAGCCTTGTGCCTGCACACTAGATCACATGCAAAGCAGATGGTCAAATGAAAGAAAGTCAAGATTGAAGAGCTGAAAACTACACTTGACAATGAGCAAGTGTAGTTGCAAAAGAGGCATGAGACCTTTTTAAAGACACAAGGATCATTATCGGCCACACTGCTATGATTGTATTAGAGTTAGAGAACCTGAAGAAAAAGGAACATGAGATAAAGGAAGCAGCAGATGTGGACCAAGAGTAACTCAAATTAATGTATGCGCTTTCTCATGCAAGGGCAATGCATGGAGTAGACAAGAGCATGTCTTCTATCAAATTAGAGGTGGATCTTTTATAGGTACGTGTCTGCTATCAAATTAGAGGTGGATATTTTATAGGTATGTGCCTAAGTTTGTGAATTAGGTACCAAATCAGCATAGACCCTTCAAAGATATTCAATTAGACCTAGATTTAAATGTACCCTACCTAGGTGTGGTTTATAGGTTTTTATCATAGATGATAGGTAAGATTGTGTTATGCTATTATAACTTTTACTTTGAAGTTTCTCTTGAAGGTACCTTCAAAAAAGCCTATCTTAACAATTAGTACATATACTTGAGAGTACCTAGCATAGCAACTTATTTATATTACTTAGCTAAAAGATATAGAAGATTACTATATACATAGGTCGGACACAAAGTACCTAGTGTAGCCATTTTACGAGACCGTTTTATAATAACTCTAGAAATGTCTAGTATAGGTGCTAGTAAGATACCTATCATAGTTGCTACACAATCCATATAGTTACTAGTACCTAGCTAAGCATAATACTTAGGTATATTATAATTGGCAAGCACTTAGGTAGTCAATTATTACAAAACATAGATGCTATAAAGTACCTATCTTACATTCATTACAAATTATTTCATAGAATTTTTGGAAGAGTCTTGTTCAGGAACTTACAAACTTTCTATCATAGGTAATTAGTTGCACCCATAATTAGAGGCATGAAGACACAAGTATCTACAAAGAACCTACATAGGTAGTTATTTGCATCTATAGTTAGAGGCATGAGACATAGGTACCAGACATAGATACTCTAGAATTATTTAGGCTATGTTTTTTACAATGTATCTATGTACTTAGTTGTCATGGGTAGATTAAAAGTATATGCAACTACAAGAACCTAACATAAGTATTATAGAAGTACCCATGCTATGTTTTATGTAGTACCTCTTGGGATATTCATGTGAGGTATTTGTAAAGTATCTTCTATAGGCACATTAATAGCACCTTTCATAAGTACATGTATACCTTTTTCTTGTTTTTTGTAGTATCTCAAGAGGTATCTACGTAAGGTATTTGTAAAGTACCAATCATAGGTACATTACTTGTACATTAGTAGTATCTATCTTATGTCGATTATTACAACCAATAGTTACCAGTATGTAGATATATTTCTTAGGTCATTACAACTTCTTAGCAACCTTGTTAATTTTATATTGCAACTACTTAACTCTTTTAAAGTGTCTTTAGAAGTGTCTATGTTAAGTACTTGTAGAGTACCTGCCATAGGTAGATTAATAATACCTATAGTTTATAGCACTTAACATAGGTGCTTAGGTCTATTGGTTAGTGCATTAAAACTTAGTAGCCAATAGTTAAGATTGAATTGCAAGTCATATAGGTGCTAAACAAGTACCTATGTAAGGAACTTCATAGGTATTTTGCATATAAACTTCAAAAATGTTTGTTTTCTAGGTTCATTCAAATATTGT
>NC_141048.1:70724479-70741979 GCF_041138505.1 Cibotium barometz
AAAGAGAAAAATTTTACAAGCTTGGCTTTGGTTGCCTACCATGGCAAAGGATGTACATTTCTTCACCAAGTAGTGTGATATATGCCTAACAATAAAGACAAAATGCCAATTTATCCTATTATGCCCTTGCAACCATTTATAAAGTGGGGGCTAGATTTTATAAGGCCAATCAAACCAAAAGCTTAGCAAATAGGATATGAATATATCATTGTGGCAAAAGACTATTTCACTAAGTGGCATGAGGCTAGAGCATTGAGAAGGAACACAACATAAGATGTGGCCAAGTTCCTCTACCAGCAAGTTATCACTAGGTTTGGGTGCCTAATAGATTTATTGAGTGATTAGGGAATGCATTCCTTGAATGGTGTCATAAGGGAGATGACAAAAAGCACATGATAATTCACAATGTACCACACCCAATGTAATGTTCAAGCTGAATTGACCAACAAAATTCTAATTAAGAAGATTAAGAAAATAGTGGAGGCTAACAAGAAGGATGGAGACCGAAAGCTAGACAATACTCTATTTGCCTTTCACACCTCCTACAAAGTGACTCCAGGAATGATCCCATTTAGGTTAGCATTTGGTTTGGAAGCAATGGTGCCAATAGAGTACATCATGCCTTCCCTAAGGTTGGTAGTGGAACATAATCTACTAATTGATGAATCTAGAGCACAAAGAATACAACACTTTTCCACTTTGAAAGAGGAGAGGCAAGCAACTACCCTCTTGGCAAAAACTATACCAAAAAGGAGGAAAGCATGGGCTGGCATGGCAAGAATAAAATTTTTAAAGAAGGGGATCAAGTGCTGATATACAACTCTAAATTGGGCAAGCATCGAGGAAAACTCAAGATTTGATGGATTGGGCCATGCATAATACATCAAGAAGTGGAACTAGGAGCCTTCACATTAAAAATAATAGATGGGACAATGCTAGCACACATAGTCAATAGGTGCAAAAGAAGCCCTACTTTGAAGCTAACCCACCTAGAGAAGAAATAGTCAAAGTAAATGTAATACGGTGTGTGGAATGACAAGGTCTTAGCTCTAAGAGACAAAAAACCTCTAGTGAAAGGCCAAGGAGACCAGAAGAGCAACACAAGAGTGGCCATAAGAGGCATCAATGCAAAAAGAGGAAAAGAACAAATGAAAATCACATAAGTGGTGGTTGTAGTGTTATGCATGTAGTTCAAGTCTGATGACATGACAACAAATGACCTCAAAGTAAGTAGCCGACGACTTCTCCTACTACTTGTTGCAGTAGAACCTTGCCTCCCAAGGGAAAGGGCAAGGCAATAGAGACTAACAAAGTAGATGTCAAGAAATCTCACATAGGTATGGCCAAGGCCTTGGCACCATTTCCTCCTCTCGCTGTACCCAGCTTGCAAAAACAAGCAAACAATGGATGGGCCAACAAGATAGGTTTTCATGCTTTGGTGTCTTTGGATTGGGTGCACCTATCAAATCATAAGGGGGCTTATAGCCTCATCAAAGAATTTGTGGAAACAAACACTTTAGTACTCCTAGGTAAGCAACCCATATCAATCAATACTAATGTTGTAAGCCAAGCTTTGGGGCTCCCTAATGAGGGAGAAGCTAAGATTGGCAAGACATACACAGTAGCTAACAAGATACCAAGAAAAGGGTTAATGCACTAAATCAAGGATGTGATAGATCAGGACAAGAGGGCATAGTTCATTTTCTACCTACAAAGTTTCGCCCTCGTGGAAAAAGGAAAGGATATTTTTGCAAAAAACTATAATTGCTTGCACATAGCAAAGAAGGGGGAGAAAATCAACTGGGCAGCAATCTACCTAGAAAATCTGAGAAAAAGGATAGCAACAACACTGTAACCATGAGGAAAAACCATTGTACCTGCCCACCTGAAGGCTTTGGGACAAGTGGCACAAGACAACCCAAAAGATCAAAGACAAAGCACTGTAGAGGGGTCAAAAAAAGTAGGAGAATCATCTAAGAGACTAAAAGAGACCATGAACAGGCAAGACAAACTAAGCGCATATGGGGAGAGACAAGAAGAGGAACAAAAAGAAACCCTCATCATGAGACTACCAAATTGTACAGGAAAAAGAGGAAGCTTAACAAGCATGAAGACCCACAACAACAATAGTAGCAAACCCAATAGTAGCAACAGCAAGAAACTCAAGGGCAATAATGCCACAAGACACAAGAATAATAGCAGCAACAAGAAAGCCACCGAACCATTGAAGAAACCCACAAGGAAAACACACAACAAGGAATGTTGTGCTGTCACATCGCATAGGTGACACAAAGTGAGAAAGAGGAGGCACACTAGGGGAAGTTTGAGGTCATTTTTTTGCCCCCTAAGGAAGTTTGACCAAAAGATTCTTTCAAAAATTGGGCATGCGATAAAATTTTCACAAGTGATCTCAAAATTTGTCGGACCTTGCATTTATTTCTAAGACCAAAGTCCTAATATCAAAAAACATGACCAAGCTTCAAGGAAAAAAAAACTTCTTGTAGCTTGGTCCAGAGACCAAGCTATAACCAATGAGTGAGATCCAAAGATCAAGCCATATTTGTGTAGAGGTGCACCTTGGTCCTAGGGGCATGTTATACTCAATGAGTTTGTTACTAGGACCAAGCCATGAGGAAAACTAGTTATAGAATCATACTATGAGGAAAACAAAACAATAGTGTAGCTTGGTCATAAGAACAAGATATATCCAGCAAGCTAGATTGGAGTATACATACATATATATATATATATATATATATATATATATATATATATATATATATATATATATATATATATACATATACATACATACATGTGTCACTGGGACTATCCTTCTTTAATGAAAATATTAAAAAAATAAATTCTTCTTTCGATGGAATGTACAATCTGGCAAAGTTGTCTTAAATATGACTTAGTACTGTTTAACATCTGGATAGTCGGATGACTAATTCCTTTTTAAAAAAAGTTAAGAATCGAGAAGAATTCAGGCAGAACATTGGAATTGCTGCCAAGAATGGGGGTCTCGCTTCTCTTAGCGGGTTCTATGTTGCATTGTACATTCTCCGCATTGTTTTCCATGCTTCACACCCTCCCCAAGGGAACGCATGGTGAGGTAGGAGCCTCCCGCCAGGCTGGGATGGCGATATAGCGGCGGTCAATGGGTTCCCGGACTAGATCTACCCTGGTAAAAAGAAAAGAATGGTTTCAGGATTGAAACCAAGAAAAGACCAAGAACAATTGGGTACCAATTGGTCAGTACCCAAAGATTGATTGATTTTCATAACATGTTTATGTTTGGATGTTTTTGCAGGTGGTAAGTAATTTATTGAGTATTATGTAATGCACTAACTCCTATTTTACAGAAATTGCCCAACAAGGTGTCTCTAGAGCAGCCTACAAAACCAAGTGAGGCAGTAGAAGCCCAAGAATTAGAAGAGAGTATAGCCACAAGTAACTTGGTGAGACAAGGGCCTCTGAGTAAAACCAAGCTCAGCAATCCTACATATGGGAGCAAGAAAAAGCATAGCAACGAAAGCGGGGAGAAGTGAGGGGAAGCTGGCACTTTGCAAAACCCGCATGGGATAACAGGCAAACCTTTAGGGCTGCTAGAGAACATGACTATGACGAGCTGTGGCATAGACTACGTGCACACATGTGTGATTGTTGATTTTGGCAACAACGCAGATTATGAAGTGACCTTGGGACAGCCATTCATGTGGCAACTCATGGTAATCCAAGATCAGGGTTACAAGTACCTCTATCTGAGGCATGATGGGATTACCATGCGAGTGGATTTACCTAAGCACAACTACTATGACGTGACCAAATTACCCGTCAACAACACTTTGAGTGAACCACAAGGTCCTCCAAGAGATCCAATCACCAGATTGTTTACAGAGAAGAGGATAACCTATGGCTCTTTGAAGTGGAAGGGCAAGAAACCCTAGCGTGATGTACGTCACACACCGACAAGGCAATAATGGAACCTTACACATATATCCTAGAGCATTTTCTTGAAGATGAGAAGGAAAACCAAGAGTGGATGCATGTCCTCCCAACCATATGACACATGTACCATAGAACCAAAGGCGACTTTCTATGATGGGGACAGCTATGATGTCATCCCCATCTGTGTGGTGACCCCGATCTTGGAGGAAGAGTTGCTCAAATTGAAGATCACTACAGATACATGGGAAAAGGACACAAGTGAATGAAAAATGAACAATGAGTGTGACCATGATGGGTACATGACGGCGGAGGATAATCTAGTAACAATCGGTGTGGTCACTATAATGGGCTCATAACGGCTCAGCGCATTCTTCAAGATGGTTTATGGTCGCTATATTTATTCAGGGATGCTGTGATACATGTAAAATTTTGCGACATTCGCCAGAGGCATGCAACCAAACCCACCAACCAAGCTAACATGGCTCTGCAAGTCTCGTTGGCATGGCTGCCATTTGAGAAATAGGGTATAAATTTCATAGGCACGATCAATCCTGTAGGAAGCTACTAAAGATTGCAGCTCATCCACCGTGGAAAAGTTTCCCTATGAAAATACCTTGTGCAGGTTTGGCTCTCCACTTGAAGTTACTAGCTTCAAGGCACTCATTATGTCAATAAGCTTCTGGCTAACATTTTCTACAAGTCCAAGATCTTCCACCGAAAGTCTTGTTCTTACTACCCCATAGCAAATAGCCAAGCAGAGAGTAAAAATAAGGTACTGATCTCTCTGCTCCGCTAACTTGTCATCAGCATCCCTCCTCATGGGGGCCACAGGCTATTTTGGGTGCTACTTGGGCATACAAAACCGCATTCAAGGCCACAACTCATCGCTCGCCGTTTCAATGAATATTTGGCCTAGAGGCAATAGCACCAATGGAGTTCCAATACCAGTCAACTTGCTCAGGGTAGACTCCGCCATGGCAAGAACTCAGGCAAATGCAACACGTCTCCCTGAGCTCAAAGAGGAGCGCCCATTGGCAGCAAAAGCGTTACTGAGTAGAGCATCAAAGAAGAAAATCTTGGCATAATAGATATTTGAAGACTTGCACATTTGGCAAGGGCTATTTGGTGCTTCTTTTTGAGGCTAAATCTGTCAAGAAAGCACAGAAGCTGCTTTTGGTGTGTTAAGGACCTTTCGTAACTGATGAAATCTTGCCACAAGGTGTTGTACAGCTCAGAACGTTGTCAAAAATTACCATGGGTCATGCCTGAAACCTTATCTTGTCACTGCAGAGCACTACAATTCGCCCCTTCAAGATTGGCTTGTAACAGGCCAAATACACTAGACAGTGAATGTGTCGAGAAAAGGCTGCCCCATGGGAATATTTGAGGCACCAAGACATGTACACAAGAGATGGCACGTAAGTTATAGGCTGCCTTAACTATCTAGCACGAGGCATTCTTCTGTAAAACAAAAGATAACTTCCTTCTAAGTTGGTATATCTTATCACTACGATTTCTCTCTATTTTTATATAGTATCTAACTCACACACAATATGTGTGTGTGTGTGTGTGAGAGAGAGAGAGAGAGAGAGAGAAGACTAGACATTCAAAGAAACAGACCATGATCATCATCATGGGGCCGGAACAAAGAGCAATGCCGTGTGTCGGGCCCATTGTCACCATGATCATCATGACCCGTAATTAAGAGCAATAACAGCAAACCCCTACATTCTACCAGGCAAGAGAAAGCCGCCCACTTGCAAAAATAAGGTTTAGCACCACAAACCCAACTGGAGATCTATTTGCTACAGCCAGCAATAGATCCTCTGGGCATCCACCAGGAGCAATGCGCACGTGAATCGTAAGCTCCTACAGACAAGGTTTAGTCACAAGACACCAAAATGTACAAAACCAGTGAGAACCTGCATAGAGTTGGATAGATACCATGTATCTCAATCCCACAGAGGCAAATATACATTGTTTTTCGTAACCAATAGCTACCTACACTAGCACCAAACACCTTAGGCACTACATGCACAGGCACCTGCTATCGTTATGCTTCCACTGCCTGAGAGATACCATCCCCCGCTAGGCTGTCGGCCTCATCTTCAATCAAGCCAGCAGGCCACAATTGTCTCCCCGGACCTCTGTTGAACATCAAACAACACATTATCAATACACAAACATATCAACACTTCTTAGATGTCAAAAAATGTCACTTCGTAAATACTCAACCCGGATGAGCTTGTTGACCATAGTTGTTCTCCCATGCTGCCCTCATCACTGCCTTCCTTGGAGCCATCTTCCTTGGAGCCTTCCGATGTGGAATCCGTCTTGGCTGGTGAACTCTCATCCCTAGGCAGTGGCACTCCTATACAATGTGGCACAAAATCTCCAGAGTGATCAGTCTCGATAATCTGCAGGTGTGCAAGTGTCTCTACCACATTGGAGGCAGTCGGCCTCTTGTAAGGATCTGAATGCAGCATGTCTCTTATCAATGTCTTCATCTTAATCCAACTCTCATTGCTCGAGGGCAGGTATACCAACACACTCTCCTCCTTCCCACAAATATGTTTCCACCCTTTGGTCTTGTAGGGTTTCAGCTTTCTCAGGCTTACTCCATTCAAGAGGTAGAGCAAATCAAGGTATATGGTTCCCATGGAGAAGATGTCTGCTGAACGTCCCCTACAACATTCTTGAGACTCGAAAAGGGGTGTTCCAACTTGCGCCGCAGACTTTGACAGCTTCTTGAAGTGCTTGGCGAGACCAAAATCAAGCCACACGGGGTATACGTCTAACTTCTGGGCTGAATCCTGTAAACTATTCACAAATATCCCCACATTTGAAGGTTTCACATCACGATGCTTGACGCAATTGGCATGAAGCGTTGCCAAGCCCCGAGCCATGCAAAGCATCCAATCCAAAATCATGTATCCAGCTATCTTCCGCTCCTTGGCTTCTTTCCACCACCTAAACTTGCAAGGCGCTGCGAGAAATTCTCCCAGATCTGTATCCACAAAAGGGTAGAGAATAAAATACATATCATTGCCCTGTTCGTATGACGCCCTCAAGCTAAGAAGATGCGGATCTTTTGGGAGACGTTGAAGCATCTCTAGCTCACGGCTGGCAGCCTCTTGTTCGTCCGCACCAACAAATCTTAGCTTCTTGCGGGCAAAGCTCACTTCACCCTCCTTCACCTCGTGCACGGTCCCAAAAGCCCCGCGTCGCATCCTGCTGCCCCTGACATCACAAAAGGGCACACTTTCATAAATCTTGAGGATGCGATGCTCCTTTTCGTCGAAGAACACGGCACAATACCGACTCTGTGCCTCATAAAGATCGTGTTGGAAGACCGCTGTCAAACCAGGGACCTTAGCAAGTTGCTCAGGAGAGTACGGGAGCCTACTGTCACATAACCCGGCTTTAGCTAATGCGAAGATGACCTCCCTGGGAAAGAAATCCGGCATACTATCAATTATCTTCCAAGTGATGCCCATGACCTTAGAAATAAAGTGACCCACTGTCATAGTAGATCTAGTGGTAATCTTCAGGTCTAAAAGTGGCATCTGCACAGCCTCTGGGCCAAACCTGGCAATCAACTCCTCCATTAGTTCGTCTGGATGAAGTTGCATGCGCTTCTTCGGCTCACTTTCTTCTGCGACATCAGGACCACTTCCTTTGAGGCGGAAGACTAAGTGAACAGTGCAGGATTTGTGGATGCCATAATAGCTCAATCTCCTCATAGAGTCCAACTGTCTGCCTGCAAAGATGAGCCTTTGCTCCTGAGGAAGAATGCCCAAGCGAGCATGGATAAGTGCCTGTAAGGAGAACACCTTTTCTCTCACGCCCAAAGTGACAGCTATGCTTTGGCCATGCTTCACGAAGATCTGCATCGTGCCATCCTCGGCAACCAACATGCTGCTCTTCTCCTTCTTAGGACGTAGGTCCTCCATAAACCTCCTCCTACGTACGCTTGTTCTGCAAAAGCGAGGCGTAACCCTCGGCTCTAACTGGCACGGAGGTGCGAATGTTTTTAATAAAAAACAGCCTAGCCAAAAGTGGAATTTGTTAAATAAAAAAACGGCCTGCCGATAAGTTCAAGTTCTCTTGCTGTGCAAGTTTTTGCCGCCCTTCAACTGGTGTCCTTTGCTGTTTTTGCGCCTTCAGGTATGTTACACCTCAATTGCAAAAGCTCATAATGTTGAAGGCTTTAGGGAAAGATAAGGCAAAAGGACCCTCTTTCCTATAAAAAGGCATGAACTACGCCTCTTTTCTATTGTAATTACTACTTTGTACATTGCGACAACATCATGACCTTTTGCAAGCTAGGCGTAGCATACCTAATTAGGTGCAGTGGGATTTTGTTATATCTAGGCCTTCATGCCACGTCATTGTCGGTGCCCAACAAGTTACAGGTTAACCCGCATGAATGAACATGCGGTTGAACAAAAAAATGTTCATTCACCACCCTACACACTCACGAGGGACTTGAACCCAAGACCCCACGTAAGAGGCAAGCAACTTAACCATCCAAACGTGTGCGCGATGGTGAAATAGAGAGACGTTTGAACATACTTATGTTCAAACACTGGCTGGCCACGAAAAAAAAGGGTGCCGGTTGCCAACGGCGATTGCCTGCCACACCGGTGGGGCAGGCAATCGCCACGGTGGCAACTGTACCAAGAAGTATCGTTAGCCTGTGTGATGGGGGTAGGAAGCCTAGTTAGGCTCATAATGTTGAAGATTATAAAGAATGATAAGGCAAAATGACCCTCTTTCCCATAAACGAAAGTGCCCAAAACTTCATGTGTTTTGAAATCACAAGGAGTGAATGTTGGGTGTATTAATGAAATGTGCTTCTTCTCTCGGCTCACTCGTCTGCACCCTTGCTGCGGTTAGCCTTTGGCTACGACTCGTGCTCTTTCTCTCCGCTTATACACACACCTACCCGCAGACAAACAGCTCTTTCCTTCAATTTTCCATTGGAGGTTAGCTCTTTTGTTGGGCTTTATTGCTTCTTTATCCCTAGCATAGAAGGGGAAAATGTCTAACACTTATTGGATAGAAGGGAAAATGTGAAAACAAATGGCATAGTTTATTGAAAAAAGGATGGAGAAACAGCAAAAGTTGTAGGTAGGCACTATTTTGAATATGAAAAGTGCGACTTTGCTTTCAAATTGTTGGGTTCTAAAGTCTTCCTATTATCTTACTCATGAGAGCTTTGCATTGCAAAAAAGTAACATAAACTCAAAATTTGAGGTTTGTACAAGCCCAAGGGTCCTTTCTATAGGTTTTTCACAATCTTTAGGAAGCCAAAAACAATTAACTTGAAGAATAAAAGCTCTCTGCACCTTTTAAAAAATCTCTCCTCCTTACACTTTTGAGCTTACTTCAATTAGCGCTTGTTATCCATTTAAACACTTTTGTGTTGCCCTTATGTGGTTATGGTATCTAGGGTTTTCTTCTACCTTGAATTTATCGAGAGAGAGAGAGAGAGAGAGAGAGAGAGAGATTATTTTTGTATGTATGTGTGCACATCTAGATTATATTTGTATGTATGTGTGCACATCTCGATTATATATATGTGCACACATCTCGATCATATGTACGTTCGGAGGTGAGTTTGTTCCTTCATGATTGATAACTTTTGATGCATTGTTCCATAGCTTGTTGGTAATATTTCAACTTCATGGTTTGGTGTTTATCCTCATGAATAGATGGCGATCATGTGTCTTTTGAATGGTTAATGGTCACTTCATGTCTTGATGATTATCTTAAGCCTTTATGATTGGGATGATTTTTCTTGATTCTTGGAAAACCAAAAAGCCTAGATTTTGAGTAGTTCCATTTATGGTCATGCTACACCTAAAGGGATGATGGAACTTGTCTTTTGAGCTTTGCTTAAAGAGAGGATAAGCTTTGATGAAGAGGGTAGATGATGACCTTGTTGCATATACTAGAATGGGTTACTCAAAGCTAATAGCAATAAATGGTTTGCATGTCAAGAAATAGGACTTCTTAGTTCTAGGATTGCATTCAAGATTGCTTGAAAAGTTTCCATGCTTGATGGTTATGTGTTCTTGCTGATTTTCTCTTGACAAATCCTTTCTTAGAAAGGTTATGTGTCCATTACCTTGTATAAGGGATAAGAGAGTTGCATGGAATGTTGATGTAAGTACTTAGATGCAATTCTTTTGATACCTCAATGAATTGAAGGATTGTGTTCATTGTCCTTGAAAGCATGACATGTGATCTTCTTGCGTAAGTGAAGACATAATTTGAGATAGATTGTAAACCTCTTGAGCGTTGAATAGTTGAAGGACAATGATTCATGCCCAAGACTTTCTTTTGCTAGTTCTCAAGTCTTTGAAAAAAGGAAGTAGGCTTAGTACGGTCTCATGATTAGCTAGATTAGCTTGGTTGTTATATACCTGCGGGCAAGAGGGAAACCTGACATGGTTGGTCCACTTGTATGATAAGGAATGCCTAGAGTGGTTGATCCAAGTATTGCTAACCTTTTTTTATTGCAATAGTAGGAGATGTTGATCTCAATTGAAGCGCGCGCCTTCTATGCATTGGTGTGGTTTTGATTGGTATTTTATCTTGCACAGCAAAGCGTGGTGTGAGATTGGTTCATACAAGACTCCACCAATCCCCAAATCTCCCATATTTTTGACTTTCTTTGTATAGTTTAGTGGGAGATCTTGGAGTTGCGCAGAAGTTACCAGTTCTTCACTGTGATAGTCAGAGTGCTATTGCCTTGGCAAGGAATCCGGTGTTTTATGCAAAGACAAAACACATTGATGTGCGACATCATTTTGTTCGAGGATGCCTGGTAGAGAAGAGACTTGACTTGGTGAAGATACATACCAGTGAGAACACAGCAAACACCCTTACTAAGAGCCTCTCCAGTGATTAGTTTTAGCATTGTTTGGGCATTACGTGAAGATGCTATTATTCTTCACTGTTTTGTATACTTTTTATAGTTGTTGGCATCTCACATTGGCCATTTAGTGGAAGAATGTTGGGTAAATGGCCTCAGTGGCCGACGCCCACCGCCCATCACTAACACTTACTAACCATAAGTGTATAGTATATACTAGTGAGCCACTCACTTATAGTATTATCATTACCGATAATACAGAAGGAGAGGGTAAGGCTCTCCCTCACCACTCCTATGTGTCGTCTCTCTCGCGCGCTCTCTTCCTCTCGTCTCAGCAGTTCCTTACTTCTGCGCACCGCTTCCCTTCATTGTTTCCCAATCATTGTGAGGATTTCTTCCTGCATTCATTAGAGACTATAAATACATAAGATGAATGGAATAAATTATTAGTATACAAAAGATGCAAGAATATACCTTGGATGTGAGTTTGGTAAGATAACATTTGGATCTCTTTCGGGATAAAATCTATAGATGGTGCGATCAAGCAAGGATGCCCTCTCTATATGGTATCTTTCTTTAAATAATGACATTTGTGCAACACGACGAGAGCTACCACCATCAAATAAGTCTTGTATAACATCCATCAAACTCCAAAACATCATTTTAAAATATTCGGCCTAAAAATACAATTCAATCATGCTTCTATTTGTAGGTTGAAGGCAGCATTCACATGCTTTTGCAATAACAGAACACAACACCCTAGATAATTCAGATCCAACCTAAAAAAATCTAACCTCAATGACCAAGCACTCTAAAATATTGATTTTGCATATCAAACATGAGCTCGCTCAAACCTCCTCCATTGAAATTTCAATTTAGAAAAGAGAGGAAATGAGGGAGTCGTACTAGACTACTCTCCTTTTGACAAGGCTTCCTATAGTGCCCAATTTGGGTGTGCCATGCCACAATCTCTGGGTGTCAAAGACTCGACATCTAATGTCCCACATTTTCCAAACACTGAAATCCATGCAGATTGTGAAGGAACCTTTCAAGAGGAGGATTGCGAACAAGAACACAAACCGCGCAAGTGCTCTAAGAATTGGACTTGTGCAAAAGCCCTTAAGCCTATACAAGTGAGCACTATCTTTGACGGTGGTAAATTTGGAAGGGCAGGAGAGAACTCAAAGTTTTGGGATCAAATAGGAGATTTGCTGCAAAAGGACAACAATTCCTAGATAGTGCAATTGTTTAAAGCAGATGTCCATTACTGACTTGAGAGCTCTAGAAGAGCTTATGGACTCCTATCTTGCAAAACAACATAGGTTTTTTACTAATTTGTTGAATGAAGTGGAAAACATAGAATAGTTGAAAGAGAGAGAAAAGTAGGAGAAAGAGGATAGATGGAGGGCCGAGCAGCGAGAACAAAGATGTGTGTTTGCGAATGCGATGATCATTCTCACTTAAAGACTTCCTGGAGAACATCGAGTGCTAGCTTCATGAAGCCAATGGAAAACTTATTTGAGAATCTTTTAGATGAGAAGGGGGCAAAAGGTACAAGCATCGTAAGTGGTCGAAGGTGATGCAATTGATCAAATTGAGGACTATAATGGACAACAAGTTTAGCAATCCCACAAGAAGGGCAAATTTGGGTGTACAAGGCATTCATAGAGGTGGGAAGCACTATACAAAGAAGTGGGATTTCCACACCCTGCACAATGTTTGAGTATCCTAGGCCAATTGGCGCTTCTTCCCATAGACTTTCCTTCTTGTACAATTGGACAGTAACTAATCCTGGTACTTAAAATAAGGTCCAGCTAGTGCAGATTGGACTTGCCCCTTACTTTCAAAGTTTTCTTGCTCTCTAAATCCCACATTGGCTATCAACATCAACATTTAGGCATTCATGATTACCATATGATTGGCATTAACTGTCTGGTACTCACAACCAAGTTTTCTTTGAGAGCAATGCGGACAATCTTAGTGACAGTAGACACAGATATAGTCTCTCTCTCTCTCTCTCTCTCTCTCTCTCTCTCTCTCTCTCTCTCTCTCTCTCTCTCTCTCTCTCTCTCTCTCTCACACACACACACACACACACACACACACACACACACATTGCCTCCATGCAAGTCCACATGTTAGCATAGTATTTTTCTCCACAAATATATTTACTATTGCAATTCTAACAAGTTTTGCTACTAATGGTTATGGGGGCATTTATACCAGGACTAAGGAGGAAATATACGCTAGCTTCCATATGAGTACACATCAACATTGATGTTTTGATAAATTTGATAGTGTTCACACTTCCAGATGTGCAAACATTGCCCGACTTTTGCGTCGTAGGCATTGCAATGGTGTCTGCTGTGACGTGCCAGGGAATGAATCTCATGGATGTGCAAAAGATTCTACCATCTTTTCTTGCATCATGTCTCCTTTGTTGTTGAAAAAATTGAAGACACATACCATAGACCATTCAATGACCTAAGACATAGAACTATCCAAATCTACATTTATACATGTTATTGAAAAAGTTGAAGACACATACCATGGACAATTCAATGACCTAAGGCATAGAACTACCAAAATCTACATTTATACATAGGAAGCCAATTAAATGGTCTGACATCGAAAAAATAACATGTTCCAAACCTTTGACCAAGATGAGTTCAAAAGTAAACCCTTGTCTTTTTCTTATGTTGCCCACATGATGAAGTTATGTATCTCACATTAAACTCCATCAGGGCAAGCAACTCGTTGGCATAAATAAAGTAGTAGGGGGTGGCTGTTCAACTCTATGCCAAAACTAATTCAAAATTGGCAAGAGGAGTGTATAGTCAGAATACATATTCAACATTGCCAAGTAATGAGGGTCTAAACAAAGCAGGACCCAAAGAATGGTGTACTATAACTAAGCTGTGCGGTGCCAAATGCATGTTGCATGCATGGATCTACAATAACGTTCAATACTCCATCCTTAATATTACCTAAGTTGCAATGTTGCCACCCTAGGAATTTACATCATAGGCCATGCTTAGCTAGTCTAGAACTAAAAAGGTGAAACTTGAATGAAAGTGAGCAATATCTTACCATTTACCAATGCCAATCAAGAGGTTTGTTTATCATGCACACCTTATCAAGTGAAAACACTCAAGACCAACAAAATTCTTTTCTTTTCAAAGCATCAATAGCACTATATCACCTGTACAAGCTTACAACAGACCCTATTCTCTCTTCTAGATGGATATCCTCTAAGAGGTTCAACTCTCAACTTTCTGAAGTTCACAACGATAATTCGAGGGTACACTTGCATAGCATAAGCCAAGGAAATGGAGAAAGGAAATTTTTGTTTGGGCTGATAGAAAATGGATTGTTGCACAAAGTTGCTGGTTTCAATTTGCATCGCCTTCATGAAAAGCCTCAAATTGTCAAGGGTCCCAAGATAAGAAAAATGGGTTCAACTACCCCCACACGGTGCAAAGAGACAAAAGGTGCAACAGAATGGGTAGTGAACAACCCAAATGCACTTTCATGAATGTCAAACTATGCACATTGGCCTCCGCATCTTAATTTTGACTGGTACACGAGCAAAGATAAAAGACCAGAAGTCTGGCACAAAGCGTACCTGAAGAACACCTGCGGCCTCCTGGGCAAGCTTCTAGAAGGCAGGGGTCGCAGCCCAAAACAGGGCCATGCAACCCTTGCCCGAGAAGGTAGGGGTCGTGCAGCTGTGGCCCGTGCCTTCTAGGGCAGAGGTTGCACGGCCCTATTTTGGGCGCAACCCTTGCCTTTAAGGGCAGGGGTCGTGTGGCCCTTGCAACTCGACTAGGTTGCAGTCCTGTTTGGGGCCGCATCCTCTGCCCTCCTAGGCAAGGGCCACAACCCTTAATAGGGCTTGCCTGGCCCTTTGGGCTTGGAATCCTCTTGGGCTGGGGCCTCTAGGGCCAAGACCCAGCTGTGCCATCGTAGAGAGAGAGAGGGTGTGACGTGCCGCCGCGGGGCAGAGACTCTGTCTCTGTGCATGCGCGCGCGTCTCTCCTCTCGCCCATGCTCGTCTGCGCCCGCGCCTGCCCTCCCTTCATGCCCGCTTCCTCCTGCCCTGCCTGTTCCCTCACGCGCGCGCTCTGTGTGGGTGCGTGTCTGTGTGTTTGTGTGTGTGTGTGTCTACGTGTATGTATGTCTGTGTGTGTGTGTGTGTTTGTGTGTGTGTCTGCGGGTATGTCTGTGTGTGTGTGTGTGTTTGTGTGTGGGTGTGTGTGTGTGTCTTTGCATGTGTTTGTTTGTTTGGGGGAGGGAGTGTTTTCTATTGTTTGTTCGCTTGTGTGTATGCTTGGTGTTTTGCATGTTTGTTTGCGTGTGTGTGTTTGGTGTGTGTTGTTGGTGGGTAGGTTTAGGGTTTGTGGGCGGCATGGGGTCTCTCTTTTGGGGCTTCTTGTCAGATCTGGGGGCTACTTTTTCTACAGCTCGGATGTTCGTTCCTGGGTTGGATTTAAGTAGCGATGCCTTCTCTGGTTGGTGGCGGTGCGTCTTCTGCAAATGTTCCTCTCTCCTCGCTCCTTCCTTCATTGGTAGTTCGGTTCTTGAGGCCTTTTCTTTGGCCAGTTGGAGATTGCAGCACAGGCAGTATAATGTACCTCCAGCGATGTTCTTCAGGAGGTTCTTGTGGATGCTCGTTTGGGATATAGGATCCTTTTGCCCTCGGGGTGGATTGTTGTCCGTTCCATGCCCTCTACTCTTCCTTCTGTACCATCTTCTTTTGTCCTGTGTGCAAGAGGTTTCCCCTTGTACTTTGAAAGGGGTTTAAGTCCCCCTTATCTCTTGTAATACTTGGCCATTTGGTCTCTTGAAGTAATGAAAGGGTCAAAGCCCAGTTGAAACTGTAAAAGAGAGAGAGAGAGAGAGAGAGAGAGAGAGAGAGAGAGAGAGAGAGTACGCGGGTGTGCGTGCATCTGCATGTACGTGTGCTTGTGTGCGCGTGGGTGTATGTGTGGGTGGGTGCGTGGGTGGGGGGTGCGAGTGTGTGGCTGTCTGTGTATGTGTGTGCGTGGTGTGTGTGGATGCACAAGTGTGTGGGTGCTTGTGTGTGTGTGGATGCACAAGTCTGTGGGTGCTTGTGTGTGTGCGTGCATGCGTGGTGTGTGTGGATGCATGAGTGCGTGCATGATTTTTTGTGTGTTTGTGTGTGAGTTTGTGTGGGTGTGAGTGTGTCGAGTTTGGGCGTAGGCCGCGCTCTCTCTCTCTCTCTCTCTCTCTCTCTCTCTCTCTCTCTCTCTCTCTCTCTCTCACTTTAGTGAGGACTCCTCTTCTTTTTAGAGGTGTTTTTAATGCTTTCTCATCCAGGTCCTTCTCCCCCCTTTGTCTCTTCCTCGTGCTTGAGATGGTGAAGCCTAAAGAAGCTACGGACGTGTAGCCCCCAAGTAGCCTGTTGGATGGCTCTCTTCTCTCTCGCTCAAAATCTTTATTGAGAGGTGTAGTGGGCGCTTTTGTGTTTGCTGGTCTTGCAGCACCTGCGGGGTGGTGCTCCTTTGGCTTCAGTGTCAGTGCCTCGCTTTACTGTTTTGGGTGGTGGCTACTGAGCAGATTTTGTAGATGTTGGCCACTGATGCGCGTGGTTCCCAGTGTGACTTGCCTGCTCTGCTGGTGTTTACCTCCGTGAGCCTTTCCTTTGTCCGATTTCTTCATCGATTTTCTCTTGGTGGCTTTCTCCTTTCCATTCTTGAGTACTTTAGTGTATCCTCGCCTCTTTCCCTCTTTTTGTATCCTATTGGCTTCTTCTCTGAGAGTTCTCTCTCATCCTGCGCTCATATCTCGGGGACCCATCCTTCAAAAGCTAGCTAGATATCTCTCCTCTTTGGTGGGTTGGGTTGGTCTTCCATGGAAGCTTGTCCTTTGTAGGGTGCAGTTTGGTCTTCTTGGTGCAGTTTTGTGTTGTAGTTCTAGTTGTGATTGACCATGGTGGCTTCTCCAGCAACCCCCTTTCTTTTTACCGGTTGTTGCATGTAGCTTCGTCGTCCCTCTTTACGAGGGGTTTTTTTCCCTAACTTTTCTTTGTAATAGTCTTTAGCTTCTGTTAGCTTGGTCATGTACTGTTTCTTGTTCGCTTTATGCCTTCAAGAATATTTTTTTTTCTCTTTTGGTATAATGGTGCATCCGACTCATAATGTGAAGCTAGATACAACATTATGCCTTGTATATAAGTACCCTCATCAATTTTATTTAGAACACACAAAACCCACATTGCAAGAGACAACCATATTTGCATTACCATGACATCATACAAAAAGGCTAAGACAAATTTGTACATCAAAATTGTCCAAAACTATATCACCTATATAAACACAAAGCCATAAACACGATCATAAACACATAACTTGCCATAAAGTCACAAGATACTATAAATTTCCATGAAATTCCATAAGACATATTATCTTACCTAATTAAAGTCCAATTGATATTTGGCCTTGATGCACAAAATTCTCAAGAAGGGGAATAAGACTACTACTGCAAACATAGTTTTCCTCATGCCGTTGCATTACACCAGATGGCTTGCGGTTGAAAATATAAGTGCAAAATACCATAGACCATATGCATAAACCATAACAATAACTATAAACAACCATAGCCATAACCATAATCAAAACCCTAACAAAACATGACCATAACAAA
>NC_141048.1:70749479-70754479 GCF_041138505.1 Cibotium barometz
GAAATTCTCAAAATTTTTAACATTGAGAGTTCTTACGAAACGGGGAAAAGGGCACGTTTCCCTACGATTATAAATCTAACACACAAGTGTGTGTTTTCAACATTCAATATTTTTTTTGCTCAAATTAACTATTCAATAAAAACTATTCATTGTTTAACTTTTCTGTTTATAATTCAATTCCACAAGTTTTGTACGACTAATATTTAAATTGATTTTTTTTCTTGCATAATTAAAATAAGAAAAGCGACGATGTTTGATACTTTTGTTGTGCAAATTCATTTTCAACAACAAAAGAGGTACGTGTTTCATTTTGGTAAAGCTTCGATTTGTATTCAAAGTTAAATCTAGTGTAAATTCTTTTTTAATTGTTTTTTCTTTAAACATGATATTAGTATTCTTCAAATGTATTTTTTTCTTCTTTTTTAAAAAAAACCAACAAGCGCAAGAATTAATTAAGAGAGACAAAAATTACAAAGTCTGGCTGGGAAACAGCACCACACTCATAACAATTACAAAACTCAAAATTCCTTATCGCATAGCTTCAATTCTGGATTACAGAAGAGACACAAAACGAATGGCCTCCTCTGCCTTCATTTGGAGCGCAAGTTGCTGAACTTGTACCGGAGTGCTTGGTTGAACTGGAGGTTCTCTAAGTACTGCATCTTGTGTGGTATGCAGTCTCATCTGAACCAAGTGGATGTCATAAATCTGCACATGAAAATCAGCAAACAAACTTCTCAGATTTGGAACCTGGTAAGCAGCCTCAAAAACAGTCGCACATCTATCTTTCCAAATCAACCAAAGGAATTCAGCTCTGACTCTGGCCCAACTTCGTGAGAGCACCCCCACCGTATCCCCTAGAAGTAGTTGTTTAGCAGAGGGCAGGCCGCCCAGAGCAAACCAAATCGATGACAATATGTCAACAGATCTCTGACAATTTCTAAACAGATGCCCAATATCTTCAATGCTAAGTTTACATCTAGCACATACCCCATCTGAGAGCCCACATTTCCTACACTTGTCACCTGTCCAAATGGCTTTATGCATAATCAACCACAATAACACAGATTTCTTAGGCTGAATCTCTTTAGACCAAATTGAGTGAAATTTGAAGTCCCATTGGCGCCTGTCATAAAGGACTGACCATCTCTTGTTGAGAGCCACATGTACAGGGGTAGACGGTACTGCTTGCACACGAGGGGGGTGACAGAACGCTGTGCCTCCTCTCCAACATAAGCCTTTGATGGAAATGGGCTCGGAGACTGATATCTGCCATGCCTCATTTTCAGGAAAGATGTTGATACAATCTCGCACCAGCATCACTTCCCAAGGGAGGAGTGAGAATTTTAACAGAAGTTCATCATTAGTCATCCACCTATGGGAGGGAAATTGCCACACATCAACCCATACTTTGATGCCCTTCTTGTGAATACGTAGAGCAGTACGTATTGAAATGCTGGACACTGGAGGAACTGGACTAAGAGGAAACCACAGAGAGTCCGAAGCTCTGATAGAGTAACTGTGTCTGCTTTCCCACACAACCCCTACCTTGTCACGAAATTTGTTCCAAGCTTTCCATAAAGAGCGAAGCAGCTCAGACCCTTTAGGTTTGACAGTTTCATGTCCTAGCAAGATAGTAATCCAAGGCAGATCCTTCCAACCTGAGAAATTTTCCAAGGAGAATTGGTCAAAGTTTCTGAATAGCAGACGGGAAGAGCATTCCTCACGGTGAGAGACAGCTCTAATAATAGTCTTAACAGCAAGACGGTCAGCCCTAGCAAGAATATCTACAACCCCCAGTCCCCCTTTGTCCCTGGGAAGGCAACAAAATTCCCATTTAACTTTGGCAGCTCCTCTCCTGAAAGGGTCTCCTGACCAAAGGAAGTTCCTACAAGCTTTTCAATTTCCTTAGATGAGAGTCTGGGGGTCTCCAACAGGTGAGGAAGAAAAGGACGTAAGCAGCTAAAAAATGATTAATTACCAGCACTCTACCCGCTAACGATAGCTGCATACCCATCCATCTATTCAACTTGCCCCTGAATTTATCAACTATCCAGTCCCACCTTTCTTCAGGGTAACTCCGAAGCCCATAGGAATGCCTAGCAACCGAAAAATTTCACCAGCCCGAATGTTCTGATAGCCCTACTGAGCCAGCTAAACTGGGAGATTTCCTTCAACAGAGAACACTCCCGTTTTTGTATGATTGACCCTTGAGCCAGATGCTATACAAAAGGTGTCCAGCACCTTCCAGAAGGTCAGGAGAGAATTCTGATCATTGATGAGCAAGGCATTGGTGTCGTCCGCAAACTGAGAAAGAATCTGAACACCATTTGAGCTAGGTAAGGGAATGCCTTTGATTAGCCCGACTCTAGGATCTTTGCACCATGCAATTCAAACTATCCACAGAGATCACAAACAACAGAGGAGCAAGTGGACAACCCTGTCTGATCGACCTCGCCAGGGGGAAGACATCTGACATTGAGTTATTTAGCGCCACTCTAGCTAAAGCATTACCGAAGAGGGTTTTAACAAACTGGATCAAGCTCGGGCCAAACCCCATCTTCTCCAGATAGAGTAATACAAAGCTCCACTCCAACCTGTCTAGGCTTTGTCAAAATCAACTTTGGCAAAAATAAAGTCAATCCCTTTCTCCTGAGCATACTCTACTCCTTCCCAAATTGAAATTACAGCTTCAATGAGTCTTCGTCCATGGATGAATCCTTTCTGCTCTGCTGAGATGTGTTTCATTAAGCTGGGAATGATCCTGCAGGCTATCACTTTGGCGAGCACTTTGTATACAGAATTCAGCATAGTCAGAGGCCTCCAGTTCTCTAGGACATCCTTAGGCCCTCGTTTGTGGATAAGTTTTATCACTCCCATATTGATAATAGTGGGCAAGGCAGAGTACTTCACTGATTCTTCCCAAACCCTTTGAATGAAAGGGGCAATCCAATCTTTGAAGGCAAGGAAGAACTCACCCGGCATACCATCCAATCCACGGGTTTTGTTTGGTTTCAAACTCTCTATGGCCATCTTAATTTCTGAGATTGAAATAGGTACATATTCTTCTCTGAGAGAGCTCTCTCATCCTGTGCTCATATCTTGGGGACCCATCCTTCAAAAGCTAGCTAGATATCTCTCCTCTTTGGTGGGTTGGGTTGGTCTTCCATGGAAGCTTGTCCTTTGTAGGGTGCACTTTGGTCTTCTTGGTGCAGTTTTGTGTTGTAGTTCTAGTTGTGATTGACCATGGTGGCTTCTTCAGCAACCCCCTTTCTTTTTACCGGTTGTTGCATGTAGCTTCATCGTCCCTCTTTACGAGGGGTTTTTTCCCCTAGCTTTTCTTTGTAATAGTCTTTAGCTTGTGTTAGCTTGGTCATGTGTTGTTTCTTGTTGGCTTTATGCCTTCAAGAATATTTTTTTTTCTCTTTTGGTATAATGGTGCATCCGACTCATAATGTGAAGCTAGATACAACATTATGCCTTGTATATAAGTACCCACATCAATTTTATTTAGAACACACACAACCCACATTGGAAGAGACAACCATATTTGCATTACCATGACATCATACAAAAAGGCTAAGACTAATTTGTACATCAAAATTGTCCAAAACTATATCACCTATATAAACACAAAACCATAAACACGATCATAAACACATAACTTGCCATAAAGTCACAAGATACTATAAATTTCCATGAAATTCCATAAGACATATTATCTTACCTAATTAAAGTCCAATTGATATTTGGCCTTGATGCACAAAATCCTCAAGAAGGGGAATAAGACTACTACTGCAAACATAGTTTTCCTCGTGCCCTTGCATTACACCAGATGGCTTGCGGTTGAAAATATAAGTGCAAAATACCATAGACCATATGCATAAACCATAACAATAACTATAAACAACCATAGCCATAACCATAATCAAAACCCTAACAAAACATGACCATAACAAAACATAATCATAAAACAAAGTTTACATGAAATTATGAGTTGCCATAAATAGAAGTTCAACACTTACAAAATATGCATGAAAAGTCTCCCATTTTTTGATTCCTAGATGCAAGCTCCCCACACTCTCCATATGCCTTGTTGTGGCCTCCTCTTGTTGCATGTATTTAGAAGGATTTGCTTCATGCTTTCTCCTTTCATCATTGTAATCTTTCACTTTACGAGTGACATCAATATGCCAATGCTTCAAGATATCTACCATGCAATCCTTCACTCTCTTGGGAGGAACCTCTACACTACCTACTCTAGATAATAAAATCCTACATGATTTGATCAATAACATAGTCCTTATTGTCTTTTGGGAGATGAGGGTATGTAGCAATGAAGTTGTTTTGGAAGACTTTATGACATATTTTGCATATATGCCTCTTCATTGCTTGCCCAACTTCATCCATGACCACATTGCCATTCTCTGATAAATAGCTCATTTGATCAAGGCTTGGTGGTTTTGTAGAGTATTTACATTTTGATTGTAAGTGTGGATTTGGAAAACACTCTCAAGTGGTGGACGTCATATGGATGGGTTTAAGTATCTTCTGCAACCCCCATCACCATGGCTAGAGCTTTGTCTCCCACATTTATGCCCCACATTACCAGAGTGTCATGAGTGGGAGGCATTCTTATGGGCATTTCTTTTGGTGTGAAATTTGTGGTGGTGGTGTGGGTTGGGGTAGTGAATATATACATATACCTCCTCCAAAATACGTAATTTGTTTATTAACATAGTCCTTATTGTCTTTTGGGAGATGACGGTATGTAGTCATGAAGTTGTTTTAGAATACTTTATGACATATTTTGCATAAATGCCTCTTCATTGCTTGCCCAACTTTATCCATGACCACATTGCTCAGTCTCTGATAAATAGCTCATTTGATCAAGACGATAGCTCATTTCATTTCCATGAATAAGGATCATAGCTCAATGTATGACCATATGCAGCTTGAAAAGCAATCGGGCCAATAGCGGAATGATAAGAATTATTATA
>NC_141048.1:70761979-70784479 GCF_041138505.1 Cibotium barometz
AGAGCAAAATTCCTCAACTTCCATATTGTAGAAGTTCTCGCTTTCAACATTCTGAATAACCCTATCGTTAAAAACTTAGCGACCACACAAAAGAACAAGCATCTATATACTCATTCAAGAAATGTTTGAAGATATTATCTTTGCACAACAAGAATCATCTCCATGGAAGATGTTGAGAGAAATTATACATTGTCACTGTTACAAAATATGGTTGAACCGTCTAGACATCGGACCTATAATGCCATCGATACATACGAATTTGCTTCTATTCAACTATAACAAGACAATAACCATGTCGTACAAAGGTCAGCTATTTTTACAACAATGGGACTTCCATCATCATTAAGCGACTGCGCTAAACTCATAATTGAAACCGCAGTCTTCCCATTCCTATTTCCTTTCAAGCGATGTCAATGCACAGGTGATGAAGGGTTTAGCAATCATATTTGAATGCGTATTGGAATTGTATTCTCTATGTACATCCTTTACAAGCCATAAATTCTAATAATGTACCAATTGAAGCAAGCAATAATGATTGCAAACAGATTTTCTACAAATTGTCCACAAAGAGAACTTGACAAATTCAAGAAGAACAATAGAAATGCAACAGATCAACAAGCATTAGGCATGCGATATCATGCCTCTATACCAAGATCACCTCCTTGGCATAGAAGACATCTAAAAGATTTGATTGCAATGGTTGAAAACTTGGGAATACCACATTTCTTTTCAACATTTACAGCAGATGAGGTGACAGCAACAAGATGGGAGGAGATAGAAAATATTGAGGCCATAGCACAAAATTTCAACCCAAACTTTAAGTGGTTTGACTCTCCAATAGACTATGCCAGTCTATTTCACTTGAGGTTTCGGTTGTTCATGAGCTCTTATCAAAAATTGGATTATGTGGGACAATCAAACATCACCTTGTTAGATATGAGATTCAAAATAGAGGTTCATTACATGCTCATGTTATTCTATGGATCAAAGAGAGCAATAAAGAAAAGTTTTCAAATGAGAAATAACCATACATACCAAACGAAGACAACAAAAACCCATTCACTACTGCATTACGAGACCTTGTAATCAGCCATGTCAATTCCAACGAGGACCATCACAACCATGCAAATATGGAAATGTACATGGGACGTTGAAGTACTCTGCCGCGACCCCCCCCCCCCCCTGCGCAGGCTGCACAGCGCCGCCCCCTCCACTCTCTTCTTTGCGTTCCCTGCTGCCTGCTCACGCCCATCCTCTCCGCCATGCTCGCTTCCCTCCAATGCGCTCCTCGCACCCGCCTCGTGCTACCCGCCGTATTGGCTGCTGCATAGCCTCGCAGTGGGCTGCTGTGGCAGACATTAGGCCTCCCCATTCAGCCCTTGTACTTGGGGCCGTTGGGCCGGCTTGGGCAGTGCCTCTCCTTCCCCTCTTCCATCACTCTTCTTCAGTGTCGTTCGTGTCGTGTTTTTCGAACTCTCAGCCCTTCGTCAGGAGGACTCCATGGAAGCCCCTCCGCCCGCCCAGCGTGAGATTTGTTGGAAAGTCCTCTTCTCTGAAGAAGAGAAGACCCAGCTTTCTGCAGAGGTTGCAAGATTGCAGAACCTTTCATTGGTCTGCAAGGTAGGTGGTAGCCGCCCTAGCCGTGAGGGCTTGCGCGACATAATACAGGGACAGCTCAGGGCGGATGTAGGCAAGATTGTGGATGTGCATTTTCTTGGCCGAGGGTATTATCAGTTGGAATTTGAAACAGCAGAACAGGCGACGTCGGTTTTGGCCCATAGCCCTCTGGGTTTTGGTGCATCTCGAGTGCACTTGAGCAGATGGCAACATGGCTTCGAGCCATAGGCCGACCCCGACCCCCTCAGCAAGATTGCAGGCATCCACGTCTCGGTATGCTTCCCAGGGTTACCCAAGGAATATTTACCGTTCCTGGAGCAGATTCTTCTTCGAGCGAGGGGACTTCCCAGGTGCCTCCTGACACAACGACCCCCCCTGCTGCACAGCCAGAAGGGGAGTGGCAGGAGGTGCGAGGCAGAGGTGCTCGAGGTAGAGGGCGTTAGATTCCTACAGTCACGCAGCAGTGGGTTCCCACGGGGAACCGATTTGAGCCCTTAGCAGAGCAGGGGACAGGCGCCACCCCTACAGAGATGGACACGTCTACAGATGAGACTCACCAGACTTTGGATCCCCCGCAGCCTACATTTTCTGAGCGGACACAGCCTCCGGCGGGGGCAGAGCCACAGACACATGCGACACATAGTGAGACCCCAGCACCCTTGCAGGAGGCTGGACAGTCAGTGAGTGGAGAGACCGTGGAGTCGGTGTCCCCTCCCCGTCTACCCACATTGCCAGAGACCCCGGTCTCTTCACCGATCCAGCCTGGCTCGGCTTCGCCAGAGATGCGCAGATCCCCGATCATACCTTTCACGAGGAGTAGGGCAAAGAGCCAGAATGAGGGGGTGGTCAGCAGACCAACCCTCCAGATTGTGACATCGCCGATATCAGCACTACCGATTGAGGTGTCAGGCTCAGACTCGCATGAGATATCAGATGAGTTTGGCTATGATTTTTTGAGATGCCTGGGAGCAGCAGGGCAGGGACAGACTACAGTGCGCGGTAGAGTGAGGATTCATGCCATATGCAGTGCCGCCAGAGCAGTTGTTGATGCATTGAGTTTGGCAGTGGCATTCTCCTTTCCACTATGTGGCTCCGCACAGGGAGAGTGGACGCAGGACAGAGTCTTGCACTGCATTCATGATCAGATTGTGGAGTTCTCACATCATGTGGGATGTTTGGATGTAACAAACATGTGGACGAGATTTTGGCAGTTGGCCAAGTTTGATGTACTCCCGCAGGCCTCGGGTCATGAGGAGATACATGTTGTGGTGCATTTGGTCACAGAGGTTGGGGTGTCGCCCTGTTATGTATATGTGCATGAGGATATGCTTGAGATAGATCAGGCTGTGCTGTTTCTGCGCTTGACTGATGTATGGACAGCGGATGCTTTTGCTAGAACTCCCGGCAGTGTACTCTTTTCGAGATCGGATCGTCGTATAGAGGGAGTGAATCTCTCTCGGATTGACAGATGGGACACTGATGAGTGGGCCTTGAGTAGAGGAGGCACGGTGGGCATATTAGCAGACACCACTCTATCAGATCACACACCCGTTGTACTTCAGATTGAGGCAGGAGAGCGGCGTATGGCTAGCTCTAGCCTGCGCATACCACAGAGTCTCTTGCTTGAGACATGTATGCATGAGCGGATTGCTACTATATGGTCACAACAGCAGTGGGATGAGAGATCGCAGGCAGAGTGTGCAGCCGAGGGCTTGCAGCAGATTAGTGCGATGTTGAGGGATGCGGCCCGAGAAAGACTGCAGCAGATCAAGGAGCAGCTTCGGGCTGTGAGACGCGGTCTTGTTTCGCTTCCGAGATTGCAGGAGAGACACACAGAGGATGAGAATTTGAGCATTGAGATAGGACTGGCCAGACAGGAGTTGCGCACCCTAGAAGAGTGCAAAGCTGAGTTCTGCTTTCATAGACAGGCAGCGCACTGGACACAGGTTGGTGATAGAGTGACGGCGGAGTTCTTTGAGATTACAGGGCCCAAAAATGGGAAGAAGGGCCTACACAGTTTGAGACAAGCTGATGGTACGGTGGCGACGGAGGCACTGGAGGTTAGGAGCATAGCGACTGAGTATTATACCACCTTGATGACCACGACTGCTCCAGCTCCAGAGGACATTGCATACCGAGAGCAGGTTTGGGCTCACACCAGCAGATGTGTCACGCCAGAGATGAGACAGTCACTCAGTATGCCTTTTCCAGATGAGGAGTTGTTGGACGCCCTATGCTCCTTATCTAGAGAGAGTTGCCCAGGAGCAGATGGCCTGACAGTAGATTTCTTTCTGCGATTCTGGGAGATTTTGAGGGCTGGCCTACGCTGTGCTTACCAGGACATCATGGACAGTGGTCAGATGCCTACGAGCCTTACTGATGGGCTGATTTACTTGATTCCTAAGGAGGGTGGGGACAGAGAGGATGTACGTTGCTGGAGGCCGATCACCCTCCTTGGGACTGCTTAGAAAATCATGGCGAAAGCCATTAGTCTTTGAGTACAGCCATTACTGGATTGCTTAGTGCATGCCACACAGACTGGATTTGTCAAAGGACGCAGCATCCTTGACAACATTTTCACATTTTGGGAGGTGGCAGCCTTGGCCAGATTGCGTGGGGATGACACAGCCATTCTCTTGTTGGATTTTGAGAAGGCCTATGATAGAGTGGAGTGGTCTTTTCTGGAAGGCACTAGGCTTTGAGGCATCTTGGATCAGAGGGGTGGCAGCTATGTACGGCACAGCCCATAGTCAGGTGCTTGCTTGTGGGGGAGTGGGCCCTAGTTTTACTTTCTTGATCTGTTCGACAGGGCTGCCCATTAGCACCTTTTCTCTTCTTGTTTTTTGCAGAGGCGATGAGCAGTTACCTAAGGGCGAGTGAAGTTGGTTTGGAAGGGGTAATGCTCCCGGTTAGCGGGGAGATGTTGTTAGATGCGGAGTTTGCTGATGACACAGTGATGTATTTGCGGGGCAATTGGGCCAATCTCCTGCGTTTCCAGCAAGCTCTTGAGGTTTTTTGTGCAGCATCGGGTGCCAATATCAATTGGCACAAATCATGTGGTTTTTGGGTGGGCCCATCGCCCCAGGTTTCTTGGCAGCCATGCAGTGAGTTTCGTTGGATTACTGCGGGCACCGCAGTGCGTTACCTTGGCTGCCATGTGGGCATTGACATTTCACCGAAACAACAGATAGCTCCCCTGCTTCTGAGTATACGCAAAAAGTTGGTGTTTTGGAGCTCGGCTCGTCTTTCATTGGCAGGGAGAGCCGTGATTGTCAATCAGGTCTTACTGGCCACAATGTGGTATATTACCTCTTGCTGGGCATTTTCACGATCATGCATTGGACAGCTTCAGCGCTTGATCAGAAATTTTTTATGGTCAGGTCAGGATGGGCGGCCAGCCAGGGCCAAGGTGGCTTGGTCAGTGATTACACTACCCCTACATAAGGGAGGCCTGGGTATGATAGACCCCACTGCTCAGAGCCGGGCCTTGTTGGCCAAGTTGGTGGTTAGAGGTTTGATGCCCGGGGGAGAGCCTTGGAAGGAGCTCTTGACACAGCGCATTCATGATAGAGTCCCCAGCAGAGGGGGCCGTGGAGAGTGAGCCTTCGTTGGTTGTTTACAGAGATACGTCTGAGTGGTGGGAGTCGAAGGTTTGAGTACATAGTCTAATATATTAAAACTATTGTGAGGCATTTAGAAATAAAGATACAAAGTCACATTTAACCAAGATATTCACTCTCCGTTTTATCCTGCCTTATCACCATGAAAACTCATCAATAGGGCCATAGACATGGAGAGGTCATGGTTTATCTAGGTTGGGTTGTTTCAAATAACTAGCAATGCTAGAGACTTGAAAATCATTGGTATAGTAAAAGGAAACAGAGGAAGTGAAATCATCAAGGGCGTAGCACTAGACTCAAAATGATAATTAGAAAATGGAGCTCTAGTTGTTATTGAGGGAGGGGTTACATGTTTGGTTGAATGAGAGCTAACAAGAGAGGAGCACTGTGATGCTTTTCTATAGAAAGGGCCCAAATAATTAGCCCTAGCAAAAAGACCGTCATAGAAACTTTGACTACAACCCACACCACAATATTTATGTGGTTAGACTAGAATTTATTTTCATGTGTGGGAACTAGATCTACCAATGCTACACAAATGGGTCCGGGTTCACAATTCATTGTTGGCACTCCAATGGTCATAATGATGTTAGCTTCCCCCTCTCATTAAGGAGCCAACAAAGAGAACTTTGTTCTCATCTTTACCTCTAACATCATCTGCATCTCATATCAAGTCATTAGTATTCATTTATGAATGTTCATTTGATTTCAAGTAGACCCCTATAAATGACTACTTGCGCATGAACAACTTTAGAGCCTACATTGTATGGGAGTGACACTAGATATTGTGAAAGTAAAAGGTGTAAGCTTTCTCCTTTTTATAGTTTGGTCAAAGATTTGTAAGGACAAAAGATAGCTTTCATGTACTTTTTGGAATCTAAATGTGATGTGCCCGGCCCCGCTTAGGGCCTGAGACAAAGCGTCTTGATAGTGCCACTAGGCCTTTCTTAGGAAAATACTCACGTGCCCTTGGTTCAAGGACATTGACGCTTTTTTCCCAATCTTTCATGGGCACAGCTGCCAATGCATTCCCCTACGATGAATGTTGTTACTTCTACGTTCCTAGTGTAGATCTTCCAAATGTGGAATGTACCCGACTTATTGGTGTTACCCATCCATGATAAGGCCAAGCAGCCCGATCCCCACTTTCCACCCCGTACTCACCCATCCTTTGTTTCCTAATTACTACCACACTGTTTAACATTCACAAACAAGTTCCTTTACTTTAAACCTTAAAACAATTTTCTTTAAAACAGTGTCTTAGAAAACAAACCAAGACAAGTGAAGGCAGTGGAAAGCATTGTCTAGACAGACAGTTCCTATTAGAATTCACCCCTTCACAACATTAATTTGTTCAACTTTCTGACCAGACCACCAAAGTGGTTCAAGACAATATTCTTTGGTGGCAATTCTAAACTCAATCCATCACACTAATGTGTAGCTTACCCTCCTGGTTCCTCTCCTAGTGATTCTTGATGAAGTGGATACTCTTAATCCCTTGACACACATACACAATAACACACAAAATTGAAAGGTAGAGTTAGAGAGAGAGAGAGAGAGAGAGAGAGAGAGAGAGAGAGATGGATAGACAAGACACACTTCTCCCTTCTTCATTCATTAAAGATCATACAAAGACCAACAATTACAAGGGGTGTATCCCCCATGCTACACACCCATTCTTCAAGAAGATTCTTCCAAGAAACTCCCCCCTCACCACTCCACTTTTGGTAATTGCCTCAATGGCCCCTTTAGGTGCTCAGGCTTTCTTGGCTTAGGGTCCCACAAGCCCTTCCTTATCACCACACACTTCAAGAAATCACAATGCTATAGGAGACCTTTAGTCAAGGCTAGAGGAGGAAACTGCTCACCATGGAGTGCTGTACGACCTCCTGGATGACCGTATTTAAATTCCCAATTGAAGGGGAGGAGAATTGGTATGAAAACCTTAGGAATTTCTTAATGGACTTTCGATTCCCACAACACTAGTCTAAGGACAAAATAAAGCAATTGGTACTTAAGAGCAGGGATTTTGTAATTATGGTAGGACACTTGTACAAGAGAGGCACTGACCAGGTGCTCTAGAGGTGTGTGCCATAGCATGCGAAGTTGCATGTAATGAAAGAAGAACATCAAGGAATCTCACAGGCTCATCAAGTAGGGGAAGTGACAAAGAGAAAAATTTTACAAGCTGGGCTTTGGTTGCCTACCATGGCAAAGGATTTACATTTCTTCACCAAGTAGTGTGATATATGTCAAAGAATAGGGATGCCTAATGATAAAGACAGAATGCCAATTTATCCTATTATGCCCTTGCAACCATTTATAAAGTGGGGGCTAGATTTTATAAGGCCAATCAAACCAAAAGCTTAGCAAATAGGATATGAATATATCATTGTGGCAAAAGACTATTTCACTAAGTGGCATGAGGCTAGAGCATTGAGAAGGAACACAACATAAGATGTGGCCAAGTTCCTCTACCAGCAAGTTATCACTAGGTTTGGGTGCCTAATAGATTTATTGAGTGATTAGGGAATGCATTCCTTGAATGATGTCATAAGGGAGATGACAAAAAGCACATGATAATTCACAGTGTACCACACCCAATGTAATGGGCAAGCTGAATTGACCAACAAAATTCTAATTAAGAAGATTAAGAAAATAGTGGAGGCTAACAAGAAGGATGGAGACCGGAAGCTACACAATACTCTATTTGCCTTTCACACCTCCTACAAAGTGACTCCAGGAATGATCCCATTTAGGTTAGCATTTGGTTTGGAAGCAATGGTGCCAATAGAGTACATCATGCCTTCCCTAAGGTTGGTAGTGGAACATAATCTACTAATTGATGAATCTAGAGCACAAAGAATACAACACTTTTCCACTTTGAAAGAGGAGAGGCAAGCAACTACCCTCTTGGCAAAAACTATACCAAAAAGGAGGAAAGCATGGGCTGGCATGGCAAGAATAAAATTTTTAAAGAAGGGGATCAAGTGCTGATATACAACTCTAAATTGGGCAAGCATCGAGGAAAACTCAAGATTTGATGGATTGGGGCATGCATAATACATGGATTGGGCCATGCATAATACATCAAGAAGTGGAACTAGGAGCCTTCACATTAAAAATAATGGATGGGACAATGCTAGCACAGATAGTCAATAGGTGCAAAAGAAGCCCTACTTTGAAGCTAACCCACCTAGAGAAGAAATAGTCAAAGTAAATGTAATACGGTGTGTGGAATGACAAGGTCTTAGCTCTAAGAGACAAAAAACCTCTAGTGAAAGGCCAAGGAGACCAGAAGAGCAACACAAGAGTGGCCATAAGAGGCATCAATGCAAAAAGAGGAAAAGAACAAATGAAAATCACATAAGTGGTGGTTGTAGTGTTATGCATGCAGTTCAAGTCTAATGACATGACAACAAATGACCTCAAAGTAAGTAGCCGACGACTTCTCCTACTACTTGTTGCAGTAGAACCTTGCCTCCCAAGGGAAAGGGCAAGGCAATAGAGAGTAACAAAGTAGATGTCAAGAAATCTCACATAGGTATGGCCAAGGCCTTGGCACCATTTCCTCCTCTCGCTGTACCCAGCTTGCAAAAACAAGCAAACAATGGATGGGCCAACAAGACAGGTTTTCATGCTTTGGTGTCTTTGGATTGGGCGCACCTATCAAATCATAAGGGGGCTTATAGCCTCATCAAAGAATTTGTGGAAACAAACACTTTAGTACTCCTAGGTAAGCAACCCATATCAATCAATACTAATGTTGTAAGCCAAGCTTTGGGGCTCCCTAATGAGGGAGAAGCTAAGATTGGCAAGACATACACAGATACCAAGAAAAGGGTTAATGCACTAAATCAAGGATGTGATAGATCAGGACAAGAGGGCATAGTTCATTTTCTACCTACAAAGTTTAGCCCTCGTGGAAAAAGGAAAGGATATTTTTGCAAAAAACTATAATTGCTTGCGCATAGCAAAGAAGGGGGAGAAAATCAACTGGGCAGCAGAAAATCTGAGAAAAAGGGTAGCAACAACACTGTAACCATGAGGAAAAACCATTGTACCTGCCCACCTGAAGGCTTTGGGACAAGTGGCACAAGACAACCCAAAAGATCAAAGACAAAGCACTGTAGAGGGGTCAAAAAAAGTAGGAGAATCATCTAAGAGACTAAAAGAGACCATGAACAGGCAAGGCAAACTAAGCGTATATGGGGAGAGACAAGAAGAGGAACAAAAAGAAACCCTCATCATGAGACTACCAAATTGTACAGGAAAAAGAGGAAGCTTAACAAGCATGAAGACCCACAACAACAATAGTAGCAAACCCAATAGTAGCAACAGCAAGAAACTCAAGGGCAATAATGCCACAAGACACAAGAATAATAGCAGCAACAAGAAAGCCACCGAACCATTGAAGAAACCCACAAGGAAAACACACAACAAGGAATGTTGTGCTGTCACATCGCATAAGTGACACAAAGTGAGAAAGAGGAGGCACACTAGGGGAAGTTTGAGGTCATTTTTTTGCCCCCTAAGGAAGTTTGACCAAAAGATTCTTTCAAAAATTGGGCATGCGATAAAATTTTCACAAGTGATCTCAAAATTTGTCGGACCTTGCATTTCCTAAGACCAAGAGAAATAACCAACCTATAAAAAAAAACAAATCACTAGTGTAACTTGGTCTCAAGACCAAGCTATAACCTAGAGAGTGATCGTGGTCCTAATATCAAAAAACATGACCAAGCTTCAAGGAAAAAAAAAACTTCTTGTAGCTTGGTCCAGAGACCAAGCTATAACCAATGAGTGAGATCCAAAGATCAAGCCATATTTGTGTAGAGGTGCACCTTGGTCCTAGGAGCATGTTATACTCAATGAGTTTGTTACTAGGACCAAGCCATGAGGAAAACTAGATATAGAATCATACTATGAGGAAAACAAAACAATAGTGTAGCTTGGTCATAAGAACAAGATATATCCAGCAAGCTAGATTGGAGTATACATATATATATATATGTATATATATTTATATACATATACATACACCCCGATCTTGGATTACCATGAGTTGCCACATGAATGGCTGTCCCAAGGTCACTTCATAATCTGCGTTGTTGCCAAAATCAACAATCACATATGTGTGCACGTAGTCTATGCCACAGCTCGTCATAGTCATGTTCTCTAGCAGCCCTAAAGGTTTGCCTGTCATCCCATGCGGGTTTTGCAAAGTGCCAGCTTCCCCTCACTTCTCCCCGCTTTCGTTGCTATGCTTTTTCTTGCTCCCATATGTAGGATTGCTGAGAACTGATGTTCACTGCGTCTTATGGGGAGATTTGTATTTCCATCCTCTATGTCGAACTGTTTAAAACTCACAGAATTGACTGACATTCCTTGCTTACCGTTTCTTGCGCTGCTATCTCCTTTCCATATTGCTTAGTGTAAAAATCTGTGACTTTTGCCATCGTGCCAAGTTACCTCAAGGGTTTGGTCTAATTTTTATCAAGTCCACCAATGATACTGTGCATGGCACAGGGGCCGACATGAGAGCTTGTAGGTTTGCCGTGTCACTTTCTTCTTCAAGCTCCCACGTCAGGGCTCATAGTGTCCGAAATACTTAGGTAGTGTCTTTACAGTGATAGGCTTTGTTCTTTGAAGAATCTGTTAAAAGGATGAGTTTACACCGCGTCAAGGCTCATAGTCTCTGAAATACTTGGGTAGTGTCTTTAAAAGTGGTAGGCTTGGTTGTGCAAGGACACCTCAATTTCTGATAGAGGAGGTTTTCCCTTGATCAGAAATTTACATCTCTTGTCTCTTATCTCAGCCCATAGCTCCTTTGCTTGGTTTTACTCAGAGGCCCTTGTCTCACCAAGTTACTTGTGGCTATACTCTCTTCTAATTCTTGGGCTTCTACTGCCTCACTTGGTTTTGTAGGCTGCTCTAGAGACACCTTGTTGGGCAATTTCTGTAAAATAGGAGTTAGTGCATAACATAATACTCAATAAATTACTTACCACCTGCAAAAACATCCAAACATAAACATGTTATGAAAATCAATCAATCTTTGGGTACTGACCAATTGGTACCCAATTGTTCTTGGTCTTTTCTTGGTTTCAATCCTGAAACCATTCTTTTCTTTTTACCAGGGTACCCCATTCTTGGCAGCAATTCCAATGTTCTGCCTGAATTCTTCTCGATTCTTAACTTTTTTTTAAAAGGAATTAGTCATCCGACTATCCAGATGTTAAACAGTACTAAGTCATATTTAAGACAACTTTGCCAGACTGTACATTCCATCGAAAGAAGAATTTATTTTTTTTATATTTTCATTAAAGAAGGATAGTCCCAGTGACACATGTATTACAAGTACCTCTATCTGAGGCATGATGGGATTACCATGCGAGTGGATTTACCTAAGCACAACTACTATGACGTGACCAAATTACCAGTCAACAACACTTTGAGTGAACCACAAGGTCCTCCAAGAGATCCAATCACCAGATTGTTTACAGAGAAGAGGATAACCTATGGCTCTTTGAAGTGGAAGGGCAAGAAACCCTAGCGTGATGTACGTCACACACCGACAAGGCAATAATGGAACCTTACACATATATCCTAGAGCATTTTCTTGAAGATGAGAAGGAAAACCAAGAGTGGATGCATGTCCTCCCAACCATATGACACATGTACCATAGAACCAAAGGCGACTTTCTATGATGGGGACAGCTATGATGTCATCCCCATCTGTGTGGTGACCCCGATCTTGGAGGAAGAGTTGCTCAAATTGAAGATCACTACAGATACATGGAAAAAAACACAAGTGAATGAAAAATGAACAATGAGTGTGACCATGATGGGTACATGACGGCGGAGGATAATCTAGTAACAATCGGTGGTCACTATAATGGGCTCATAACGGCTCAGCGCATTCTTCAAGATGGTTTATGCTCGCTATATTTATTCAGGGATGCTGTGATACATGTAAAATTTTGCGACATTCGCCAGAGGCATGCAACCAAACCCACCAACCAAGCTAACATGGCTCTGCAAGTCTCGTTGGCATGGCTGCCATTTGAGAAATAGGGTATAAATTTCATAGGCACGATCAATCCTGTAGGAAGCTACTAAAGATTGCAGCTCATCCACCGTGGAAAAGTTTCCCTATGAAAATACCTTGTGCAGGTTTGGCTCTCCACTTGAAGTTACTAGCTTCAAGGCACTCATTATGTCAATAAGCTTCTGCCTAACATTTTCTACAGGTCCAAGATCTTCCACCGAAAGTCTTGTTCTTACTACCCCATAGCAAATAGCCAAGCAGAGAGTAAAAATAAGGTACTGATCTCTCTGCTCCGCTAACTTGTCATCAGCATCCCTCCTCATGGGGGCCACAGGCTATTTTGGGTGCTACTTGGGCATACAAAACCGCATTCAAGGCCACAACTCATCGCTCGCCGTTTCAATGAATATTTGGCCTAGAGGCAATAGCACCAATGGAGTTCCAATACCAGTCAACTTGCTCAGGGTAGACTCCGCCATGGCAAGAACTCAGGCAAATGCAACACGTCTCCCTGAGCTCAAAGAAGAGCGCCCATTGGCAGCAAAAGCGTTACTGAGTAGAGCATCAAAGAAGAACATCTTGGCATAATAGATATTTGAAGACTTGCACATTTGGCAAGGGCTATTTGGTGCTTCTTTTTGAGGCTAAATCTGTCAAGAAAGCACAGAAGCTGCTTTTGGTGTGTTAAGGACCTTTCGTAACTGATGAAATCTTGCCACAAGGTGTTGTACAGCTCAGAACGTTGTCAAAAATTACCATGGGTCATGCCTGAAACCTTATCTTGTCACTGCAGAGCACTACAATTCGCCCCTTCAAGATTGGCTTGTAACAGGCCAAATACACTAGACAGTGAATGTGTCGAGAAAAGGCTGCCCCATGGGAATATTTGAGGCACCAAGACATGTACACAAGAGATGGCACGTAAGTTATAGGCTGCCTTAACTATCTAGCACGAGGCATTCTTCTGTAAAACAAAAGATAACTTCCTTCTAAGTTGGTATATCTTATCACTACGATTTCTCTCTATTTTTATATAGTATCTACCTCACACACAATGTGTGTGTGTGTGTGTGTGTGTGAGAGAGAGAGAGAGAGAAGACTAGACATTCAAAGAAACAGACCATGATCATCATCATGGGGCCCGAACAAAGAGCAATGCCGTGTGTCGGGCCCATTGTCGCCATGATCATCATGACCCGTAATTAAGAGCAATAACAGCAAACCCCTACATTCTACCAGGCAAGAGAAAGCCGCCCACTTGCAAAAATAAGGTTTAGCACCACAAACCCAACTGGAGATCTATTTGCTACAGCCAGCAATAGATCCTCTGGGCATCCACCAGGAGCAATGCGCACGTGAATCGTAAGCTCCTACAGACAAGGTTTAGTCACAAGACACCAAAATGTACAAAACCAGTGAGAACCTGCATAGAGTTGGATAGATACCATGTATCTCAATCCCACAGAGGCAAATATACATTGTTTTTCGTAACCAATAGCTACCTACACTAGCACCAAACACCTTAGGCACTACATGCACAGGCACCTGCTATCGTTATGCGTCCACTGCCTGAGAGATACCATCCCCCGCTAGGCTGTCGGCCTCATCTTCAATCAAGACAATTGTCTCCCCGGACCTCTGTTGAACATCAAACAACACATTATCAATACACAAACATATCAACACTTCTTAGATGTCAAAAAATGTCACTTCGTAAATACTCAACCCGGATGAGCTTGTTGACCATAGTTGTTCTCCCATGCTGCCCTCATCACTGCCTTCCTTGGAGCCATCTTCCTTGGAGCCTTCCGATGTGGAATCCGTCTTGGCTGGTGAACTCTCATCCCTAGGCAGTGGCACTCCTATACAATGTGGCACAAAATCTCCAGAGTGATCAGTCTCGATAATCTGCAGGTGTGCAAGTGTCTCTACCACATTGGAGGCAGTCGGCCTCTTGTAAGGATCTGAATGCAGCATGTCTCTTATCAATGTCTTCATCTTAATCCAACTCTCATTGCTCGAGGGCAGGTATACCAACACACTCTCCTCCTTCCCACAAATATGTTTCCACCCTTTGGTCTTGTAGGGTTTCAGCTTTCTCAGGCTTACTCCATTCAAGAGGTAGAGCAAATCAAGGTATATGGTTCCCATGGAGAAGATGTCTGCCGAACGTCCCCTACAACATTCTTGAGACTCGAAAAGGGGTGTTCCAACTTGCGCCGCAGACTTTGACAGCTTCTTGAAGTGCTTGGCGAGACCAAAATCAAGCCACACGGGGTATACGTCTAACTTCTGGGCTGAATCCTGTAAACTATTCACAAATATCCCCACATTTGAAGGTTTCACATCACGATGCTTGACGCAATTGGCATGAAGCGTTGCCAAGCCCCGAGCCATGCAAAGCATCCAATCCAAAATCATGTATCCAGCTATCTTCCGCTCCTTGGCTTCTTTCCACCACCTAAACTTGCAAGGCGCTGCGAGAAATTCTCCCAGATCTGTATCCACAAAAGGGTAGAGAATAAAATACATATCATTGCCCTGTTCGTATGACGCCCTCAAGCTAAGAAGATGCGGATCTTTTGGGAGACGTTGAAGCATCTCTAGCTCACGGCTGGCAGCCTCTTGTTCGTCCGCACCAACAAATCTTAGCTTCTTGCGGGCAAAGCTCACTTCACCCTCCTTCACCTCGTGCACGGTCCCAAAAGCCCCGCGTCGCATCCTGCTGCCCCTGACATCACAAAAGGGCACACTTTCATAAATCTTGAGGATGCGATGCTCCTTTTCGTCGAAGAACACGGCACAATACCGACTCTGTGCCTCATAAAGATCGTGTTGGAAGACCGCTGTCAAACCAGGGACCTTAGCAAGTTGCTCAGGAGAGTACGGGAGCCTACTGTCACATAACCCGGCTTTAGCTAATGCGAAGATGACCTCCCTGGGAAAGAAATCCGGCATACTATCAATTATCTTCCAAGTGATGCCCATGACCTTAGAAATAAAGTGACCCACTGTCATAGTAGATCTAGTGGTAATCTTCAGGTCTAAAAGTGGCATCTGCACAGCCTCTGGGCCAAACCTGGCAATCAACTCCTCCATTAGTTCGTCTGGATGCAGTTGCATGCGCTTCTTCGGCTCACTTTCTTCTGCGACATCAGGACCACTTCCTTTGAGGCGGAAGACTAAGTGAACAGTGCAGGATTTGTGGATGCCATAATAGCTCAATCTCCTCATAGAGTCCAACTGTCTGCCTGCAAAGATGAGCCTTTGCTCCTGAGGAAGAATGCCCAAGCGAGCATGGATAAGTGCCTGTAAGGAGAACACCTTTTCTCTCACGCCCAAAGTGACAGCTATGCTTTGGCCATGCTTCACGAAGATCTGCATCGTGCCATCCTCGGCAACCAACATGCTGCTCTTCTCCTTCTTAGGACGTAGGTCCTCCATAAACCTCCTCCTACGTACGCTTGTTCTGCAAAAGCGAGGCGTAACCCTCGGCTCTAACTGGCACGGAGGTGCGAATGTTTTTAATAAAAAACAGCCTAGCCAAAAGTGGAATTTGTTAAATAAAAAAACGGCCTGCCGATAAGTTCAAGTTCTCTTGCTGTGCAAGTTTTTGCCGCCCTTCAACTGGTGTCCTTTGCTGTTTTTGCGCCTTTAGGTATGTTACACCTCAATTGCAAAAGCTCATAATGTTGAAGGCTTTAGGGAAAGATAAGGCAAAAGGACCCTCTTTCCTATAAAAAGGCATGAACTACGCCTCTTTTCTATTGTAATTACTACTTTGTACATTGCGACAACATCATGACCTTTTGCAAGCTAGGCGTAGCATACCTAATTAGGTGCAGTGGGATTTTGTTATATCTAGGCCTTCATGCCACGTCATTGTCGGTGCCCAACAAGTTACAGGTTAACCCGCATGAATGAACATGCGGTTGAACAAAAAAATGTTCATTCACCACCCTACACACTCACGAGGGACTTGAACCCAAGACCCCACGTAAGAGGCAAGCAACTTAACCATCCAAACGTGTGCGCGATGGTGAAATGGCCAGCCAGTGACGTTTGAACATACTTATGTTCAAACACTGGCTGGCCACGAAAAAAAAGGGTGCCGGTTGCCAACGGCGATTGCCTGCCACACCGGTGGGGCAGGCAATCGCCACGGTGGCAACTGTACCAAGAAGTATCGTTAGCCTGTGTGATGGGGGTAGGAAGCCTAGTTAGGCTCATAATGTTGAAGATTATAAAGAATGATAAGGCAAAATGACCCTCTTTCCCATAAACGAAAGTGCCCAAAACTTCATGTGTTTTGAAATCACAAGGAGTGAATGTTGGGTGTATTAATGAAATGTGCTTCTTCTCTCGGCTCACTCGTCTGCACCCTTGCTGCGGTTAGCCTTTGGCTACGACTCGTGCTCTTTCTCTCCGCTTATACACACACCTACCCGCAGACAAACAGCTCTTTCCTTCAATTTTCCATTGGAGGTTAGCTCTTTTGTTGGGCTTTATTGCTTCTTTATCCCTAGCATAGAAGGGGAAAATGTCTAACACTTATTGGATAGAAGGGAAAATGTGAAAACAAATGGCATAGTTTATTGAAAAAAGGATGGAGAAACAGCAAAAGTTGTAGGTAGGCACTATTTTGAATATGAAAAGTGCGACTTTGCTTTCAAATTGTTGGGTTCTAAAGTCTTCCTATTATCTTACTCATGAGAGCTTTGCATTGCAAAAAAGTAACATAAACTCAAAATTTGAGGTTTGTACAAGCCCAAGGGTCCTTTCTATAGGTTTTTCACAATCTTTAGGAAGCCAAAAACAATTAACTTGAAGAATAAAAGCTCTCTGCACCTTTTAAAAAATCTCTCCTCCTTACACTTTTGAGCTTACTTCAATTAGCGCTTGTTATCCATTTAAACACTTTTGTGTTGCCCTTATGTGGTTATGGTATCTAGGGTTTTCTTCTACCTTGAATTTATCGAGAGAGAGAGAGAGAGAGAGAGAGAGAGAGAGAGAGAGAGAGAGAGAGAGAGAGAGAGAGATTATTTTTGTATGTATGTGTGCACATCTAGATTATATTTGTATGTATGTGCACACATCTCGATTATATATATGTGCACACATCTCGATCATATGTACGTTCGGAGGTGAGTTTGTTCCTTCATGATTGATAACTTTTGATGCATTGTTCCATAGCTTGTTGGTAATATTTCAACTTCATGGTTTGGTGTTTATCCTCATGAATAGATGGCGATCATGTGTCTTTTGAATGGTTAATGGTCACTTCATGTCTTGATGATTATCTTAAGCCTTTATGATTGGGATGATTTTTCTTGATTCTTGGAAAACCAAAAAGCCTAGATTTTGAGTAGTTCCATTTATGGTCATGCTACACCTAAAGGGATGATGGAACTTGTCTTTTGAGCTTTGCTTAAAGAGAGGATAAGCTTTGATGAAGAGGGTAGATGATGACCTTGTTGCATATACTAGAATGGGTTACTCAAAGCTAATAGCAATAAATGGTTTGCATGTCAAGAAATAGGACTTCTTAGTTCTAGGATTGCATTCAAGATTGCTTGAAAAGTTTCCATGCTTGATGGTTATGTGTTCTTGCTGATTTTCTCTTGACAAATCCTTTCTTAGAAAGGTTATGTGTCCATTACCTTGTATAAGGGATAAGAGAGTTGCATGGAATGTTGATGTAAGTACTTAGATGCAATTCTTTTGATACCTCAATGAATTGAAGGATTGTGTTCATTGTCCTTGAAAGCATGACATGTGATCTTCTTGCGTAAGTGAAGACATAATTTGAGATAGATTGTAAACCTCTTGAGCGTTGAATAGTTGAAGGACAATGATTCATGCCCAAGACTTTCTTTTGCTAGTTCTCAAGTCTTTGAAAAAAGGAAGTAGGCTTAGTACGGTCTCATGATTAGCTAGATTAGCTTGGTTGTTATATACCTGCGGGCAAGAGGGAAACCTGACATGGTTGGTCCACTTGTATGATAAGGAATGCCTAGAGTGGTTGATCCAAGTATTGCTAACCTTTTTTTATTGCAATAGTAGGAGATGTTGATCTCAATTGAAGCGCGCGCCTTCTATGCATTGGTGTGGTTTTGATTGGTATTTTATCTTGCACAGCAAAGCGTGGTGTGAGATTGGTTCATACAAGACTCCACCAATCCCCAAATCTCCCATATTTTTGACTTTCTTTGTATAGTTTAGTGGGAGATCTTGGAGTTGTGTAGAAGTTACCAGTTCTTCACTGTGATAGTCAGAGTGCTATTGCCTTGGCAAGGAATCCGGTGTTTTATGCAAAGACAAAACACATTGATGTGCGACATCATTTTGTTCGAGGATGCCTGGTAGAGAAGAGACTTGACTTGGTGAAGATACATACCAGTGAGAACACAGCAAACACCCTTACTAAGAGCCTCTCCAGTGATTAGTTTTAGCATTGTTTGGGCATTACGTGAAGATGCTATTATTCTTCACTGTTTTGTATACTTTTTATAGTTGTTGGCATCTCACATTGGCCATTTAGTGGAAGAATGTTGGGTAAATGGCCTCAGTGGCCGACGCCCACCGCCCATCACTAACACTTACTAACCATAAGTGTATAGTATATACTAGTGAGCCACTCACTTATAGTATTATCATTACCGATAATACAGAAGGAGAGGGTAAGGCTCTCCCTCACCACTCCTATGTGTCGTCTCTCTCGCGCGCTCTCTTCCTCTCGTCTCAGCAGTTCCTTACTTCTGCGCACCGCTTCCCTTCATTGTTTCCCAATCATTGTGAGGATTTCTTCCTGCATTCATTAGAGACTATAAATACATAAGATGAATGGAATAAATTATTAGTATACAAAAGATGCAAGAATATACCTTGGATGTGAGTTTGGTAAGATAACATTTGGATCTCTTTCGGGATAAAATCTATAGATGGTGCGATCAAGCAAGGATGCCCTCTCTATATGGTATCTTTCTTTAAATAATGACATTTGTGCAACACAACGAGAGCTACCAACATCAAATAAGTCTTGTATAACATCCATCAAACTCCAAAACATCATTTTAAAATATTCGGCCTAAAAATACAATTCAATCATGCTTCTATTTGTAGGTTGAAGGCAGCATTCACATGCTTTTGCAATAACAGAACACAACACCCTAGATAATTCAGATCCAACCTAAAAAAATCTAACCTCAATGACCAAGCACTCTAAAATATTGATTTTGCATATCAAACATGAGCTCGCTCAAACCTCCTCCATTGAAATTTCAATTTAGAAAAGAGAGGAAATGAGGGAGTCGTACTAGACTACTCTCCTTTTGACAAGGCTTCCTATAGTGCCCAATTTGGGTGTGCCATGCCACAATCTCTGGGTGTCAAAGACTCGACATCTAATGTCCCACATTTTCCAAACACTGAAATCCATGCAGATTGTGAAGGAACCTTTCAAGAGGAGGATTGCGAACAAGAACACAAACCGCGCAAGTGCTCTAAGAATTGGACTTGTGCAAAAGCCCTTAAGCCTATACAAGTGAGCACTATCTTTGACGGTGGTAAATTTGGAAGGGCAGGAGAGAACTCAAAGTTTTGGGATCAAATAGGAGATTTGCTGCAAAAGGACAACAATTCCTAGATAGTGCAATTGTTTAAAGCAGATGTCCATTACTGACTTGAGAGCTCTAGAAGAGCTTATGGACTCCTATCTTGCAAAACAACATAGGTTTTTTACTAATTTGTTGAATGAAGTGGAAAACATAGAATAGTTGAAAGAGAGAGAAAAGTAGGAGAAAGAGGATAGATGGAGGGCCGAGCAGCGAGAACAAAGATGTGTGTTTGCGAATGCGATGATCATTCTCACTTAAAGACTTCCTGGAGAACATCGAGTGCTAGCTTCATGAAGCCAATGGAAAACTTATTTGAGAATCTTTTAGATGAGAAGGGGGCAAAAGGTACAAGCATCGTAAGTGGTCGAAGGTGATGCAATTGATCAAATTGAGGACTATAATGGACAACAAGTTTAGCAATCCCACAAGAAGGGCAAATTTGGGTGTACAAGGCATTCATAGAGGTGGGAAGCACTATACAAAGAAGTGGGATTTCCACACCCTGCACAATGTTTGAGTATCCTAGGCCAATTGGCGCTTCTTCCCATAGACTTTCCTTCTTGTACAATTGGACAGTAACTAATCCTGGTACTTAAAATAAGGTCCAGCTAGTGCAGATTGGACTTGCCCCTTACTTTCAAAGTTTTCTTGCTCTCTAAATCCCACATTGGCTATCAACATCAACATTTAGGCATTCATGATTACCATATGATTGGCATTAACTGTCTGGTACTCACAACCAAGTTTTCTTTGAGAGCAATGCGGACAATCTTAGTGACAGTAGACACAGATATAGTCTCTCTCTCTCTCTCTCTCTCTCTCTCTCTCTCTCTCTCTCTCTCTCTCTCTCACACACACACACACACACACACACACACACATTGCCTCCATGCAAGTCCACATGTTAGCATAGTATTTTTCTCCACAAATATATTTACTATTGCAATTCTAACAAGTTTTGCTACTAATGGTTATGGGGGCATTTATACCAGGACTAAGGAGGAAATATAAGCTAGCTTCCATATGAGTACACATCAACATTGATGTTTTGATAAATTTGATAGTGTTCACACTTCCAGATGTGCAAACATTGCCCGACTTTTGCGTCGTAGGCATTGCAATGGTGTCTGCTGTGACGTGCCAGGGAATGAATCTCATGGATGTGCAAAAGATTCTACCATCTTTTCTTGCATCATGTCTCCTTTGTTGTTGAAAAAATTGAAGACACATACCATAGACCATTCAATGACCTAAGACATAGAACTATCCAAATCTACATTTATACATGTTATTGAAAAAGTTAAAGACACATACCATGGACAATTCAATGACCTAAGGCATAGAACTACCAAAATCTACATTTATACATAGGAAGCCAATTAAATGGTCTGACATCGAAAAAATAACATGTTCCAAACCTTTGACCAAGATGAGTTCAAAAGTAAACCCTTGTCTTTTTCTTATGTTGCCCACATGATGAAGTTATGTATCTCACATTAAACTCCATCAGGGCAAGCAACTCGTTGGCATAAATAAAGTAGTAGGGGGTGGCTGTTCAACTCTATGCCAAAACTAATTCAAAATTGGCAAGAGGAGTGTATAGTCAGAATACATATTCAACATTGCCAAGTAATGAGTGTCTAAACAAAGCAGGACCCAAAGAATGGTGTACTATAACTAAGCTGTGCGGTGCCAAATGCATGTTGCATGCATGGATCTACAATAACGTTCAATACTCCATCCTTAATATTACCTAAGTTGCAATGTTGCCACCCTAGGAATTTACATCATAGGCCATGCTTAGCTAGTCTAGAACTAAAAAGGTGAAACTTGAATGAAAGTGAGCAATATCTTACCATTTACCAATGCCAATCAAGAGGTTTGTTTATCATGCACACCTTATCAAGTGAAAACACTCAAGACCAACAAAATTCTTTTCTTTTCAAAGCATCAATAGCACTATATCACCTGTACAAGCTTACAACAGACCCTATTCTCTCTTCTAGATGGATATCCTCTAAGAGGTTCAGCTCTCAACTTTCTGAAGTTCACAACGATAATTCGAGGGTACACTTGCATAGCATAAGCCAAGGAAATGGAGAAAGGAAATTTTTGTTTGGGCTGATAGAAAATGGATTGTTGCACAAAGTTGCTGGTTTCAATTTGCATCGCCTTCATGAAAAGCCTCAAATTGTCAAGGGTCCCAAGATAAGAAAAATGGGTTCAACTACCCCCACACGGTGCAAAGAGACAAAGGGTGCAACAGAATGGGTAGTGAACAACCCAAATGCACTTTCATGAATGTCAAACTATGCACATTGGCCTCCGCATCTTAATTTTGACTGGTACACGAGCAAAGATAAAAGACCAGAAGTCTGGCACAAAGCGTACCTGAAGAACACCTGCGGCCTCCTGGGCAAGCTTCTAGAAGGCAGGGGTCGCAGCCCAAAACAAGGCCATGCAACCCTTGCCCGAGAAGGTAGGGGTCGTGCAGCTGTGGCCCGTGCCTTCTAGGGCAGAGGTTGCACGGCCCTATTTTGGGCGCAACCCTTGCCTTTAAGGGCAGGGGTCGTGTGGCCCTTGCAACTCGACTAGG
>NC_141048.1:70794479-70819479 GCF_041138505.1 Cibotium barometz
CAAGATTGCAGGCATCCACGTCTCGGTATGCTTCCCAGGATTACCCAAGGAATATTTACCGTTCCTGGAGCAGATTCTTCTTCGAGCGAGGGGACTTCCCAGGTGCCTCCTGACACAACGACCCCCCCTGCTGCACAGCCAGAAGGGGAGTGGCAGGAGGTGCGAGGCAGAGGTGCTCGAGGTAGAGGGCGTTAGATTCCTACAGTCACGCAGCAGTGGGTTCCCACGGGGAACCGATTTGAGCCCTTAGCAGAGCAGGGGACAGGCGCCACCCCTACAGAGATGGACACGTCTACAGATGAGACTCACCAGACTTTGGATCCCCCGCAGCCTACATTTTCTGAGCGGACACAGCCTCCGGCGGGGGCAGAGCCACAGACACATGCGACACATAGTGAGACCCCAGCACCCTTGCAGGAGGCTGGACAGTCAGTGAGTGGAGAGACCGTGGAGTCGGTGTCCCCTCCCCGTCTACCCACATTGCCAGAGACCCCGGTCTCTTCACCGATCCAGCCTGGCTCGGCTTCGCCAGAGATGCGCAGATCCCCGATCATACCTTTCACGAGGAGTAGGGCAAAGAGCCAGAATGAGGGGGTGGTCAGCAGACCAACCCTCCAGATTGTGACATCGCCGATATCAGCACTACCGATTGAGGTGTCAGGCTCAGACTCGCATGAGATATCAGATGAGTTTGGCTATGATTTTTTGAGATGCCTGGGAGCAGCAGGGCAGGGACAGACTACAGTGCGCGGTAGAGTGAGGATTCATGCCATATGCAGTGCCGCCAGAGCAGTTGTTGATGCATTGAGTTTGGCAGTGGCATTCTCCTTTCCACTATGTGGCTCCGCACAGGGAGAGTGGACGCAGGACAGAGTCTTGCACTGCATTCATGATCAGATTGTGGAGTTCTCACATCATGTGGGATGTTTGGATGTAACAAACATGTGGACGAGATTTTGGCAGTTGGCCAAGTTTGATGTACTCCCGCAGGCCTCGGGTCATGAGGAGATACATGTTGTGGTGCATTTGGTCACAGAGGTTGGGGTGTCGCCCTGTTATGTATATGTGCATGAGGATATGCTTGAGATAGATCAGGCTGTGCTGTTTCTGCGCTTGACTGATGTATGGACAGCGGATGCTTTTGCTAGAACTCCCGGCAGTGTACTCTTTTCGAGATCCGATCGTCGTATAGAGGGAGTGAATCTCTCTCGGATTGACAGATGGGACACTGATGAGTGGGCCTTGAGTAGAGGAGGCACGGTGGGCATATTAGCAGACACCACTCTATCAGATCACACACCCGTTGTACTTCAGATTGAGGCAGGAGAGCGGCGTATGGCTAGCTCTAGCCTGCGCATACCACAGAGTCTCTTGCTTGAGACATGTATGCATGAGCGGATTGCTACTATATGGTCACAACAGCAGTGGGATGAGAGATCGCAGGCAGAGTGTGCAGCCGAGGGCTTGCAGCAGATTAGTGCGATGTTGAGGGATGCGGCCCGAGAAAGACTGCAGCAGATCAGGGAGCAGCTTCGGGCTGTGAGACGCGGTCTTGTTTCGCTTCCGAGATTGCAGGAGAGACACACAGAGGATGAGAATTTGAGCATTGAGATAGGACTGGCCAGACAGGAGTTGCGCACCCTAGAAGAGTGCAAAGCTGAGTTCTGCTTTCATAGACAGGCAGCGCACTGGACACAGGTTGGTGATAGAGTGACGGCGGAGTTCTTTGAGATTACAGGGCCCAAAAATGGGAAGAAGGGCCTACACAGTTTGAGACAAGCTGATGGTACGGTGGCGACGGAGGCACTGGAGGTTAGGAGCATAGCGACTGAGTATTATACCACCTTGATGACCACGACTGCTCCAGCTCCAGAGGACATTGCATACCGAGAGCAGGTTTGGGCTCACACCAGCAGATGTGTCACGCCAGAGATGAGACAGTCACTCAGTATGCCTTTTCCAGATGAGGAGTTGTTGGACGCCCTATGCTCCTTATCTAGAGAGAGTTGCCCAGGAGCAGATGGCCTGACAGTAGATTTCTTTCTGCGATTCTGGGAGATTTTGAGGGCTGGCCTACGCTGTGCTTACCAGGACATCATGGACAGTGGTCAGATGCCTACGAGCCTTACTGATGGGCTGATTTACTTGATTCCTAAGGAGGGTGGGGACAGAGAGGATGTACGTTGCTGGAGGCCGATCACCCTCCTTGGGACTGCTTAGAAAATCATGGCGAAAGCCATTAGTCTTTGAGTACAGCCATTACTGGATTGCTTAGTGCATGCCACACAGACTGGATTTGTCAAAGGACGCAGCATCCTTGACAACATTTTCACATTTTGGGAGGTGGCAGCCTTGGCCAGATTGCGTGGGGATGACACAGCCATTCTCTTGTTGGATTTTGAGAAGGCCTATGATAGAGTGGAGTGGTCTTTTCTGGAAGGCACTAGGCTTTGAGGCATCTTGGATCAGAGGGGTGGCAGCTATGTACGGCACAGCCCATAGTCAGGTGCTTGCTTGTGGGGGAGTGGGCCCTAGTTTTACTTTCTTGATCTGTTCGACAGGGCTGCCCATTAGCACCTTTTCTCTTCTTGTTTTTTGCAGAGGCGATGAGCAGTTACCTAAGGGCGAGTGAAGTTGGTTTGGAAGGGGTAATGCTCCCGGTTAGCGGGGAGATGTTGTTAGATGCGGAGTTTGCTGATGACACAGTGATGTATTTGCGGGGCAATTGGGCCAATCTCCTGCGTTTCCAGCAAGCTCTTGAGGTTTTTTGTGCAGCATCGGGTGCCAATATCAATTGGCACAAATCATGTGGTTTTTGGGTGGGCCCATCGCCCCAGGTTTCTTGGCAGCCATGCAGTGAGTTTCGTTGGATTACTGCGGGCACCGCAGTGCGTTACCTTGGCTGCCATGTGGGCATTGACATTTCACCGAAACAACAGATAGCTCCCCTGCTTCTGAGTATACGCAAAAAGTTGGTGTTTTGGAGCTCGGCTCGTCTTTCATTGGCAGGGAGAGCCGTGATTGTCAATCAGGTCTTACTGGCCACAATGTGGTATATTACCTCTTGCTGGGCATTTTCACGATCATGCATTGGACAGCTTCAGCGCTTGATCAGAAATTTTTTATGGTCAGGTCAGGATGGGCGGCCAGCCAGGGCCAAGGTGGCTTGGTCAGTGATTACACTACCCCTACATAAGGGAGGCCTGGGTATGATAGACCCCACTGCTCAGAGCCAGGCCTTGTTGGCCAAGTTGGTGGTTAGAGGTTTGATGCCCGGGGGAGAGCCTTGGAAGGAGCTCTTGACACAGCGCATTCATGATAGAGTCCCCAGCAGAGGGGGCCGTGGAGAGTGAGCCTTCGTTGGTTGTTTACAGAGATACGTCTGAGTGGTGGGAGTCGAAGGTTTGAGTACATAGTCTAATATATTAAAACTATTGTGAGGCATTTAGAAATAAAGATACAAAGTCACATTTAACCAAGATATTCACTCTCCGTTTTATCCTGCCTTATCACCATGAAAACTCATCAATAGGGCCATAGACATGGAGAGGTCATGGTTTATCTAGGTTGGGTTGTTTCAAATAACTAGCAATGCTAGAGACTTGAAAATCATTGGTATAGTAAAAGGAAACAGAGGAAGTGAAATCATCAAGGGCGTAGCACTAGACTCAAAATGATAATTAGAAAATGGAGCTCTAGTTGTTATTGAGGGAGGGGTTACATGTTTGGTTGAATGAGAGCTAACAAGAGAGGAGCACTGTGATGCTTTTCTATAGAAAGGGCCCAAATAATTAGCCCTAGCAAAAAGACCGTCATAGAAACTTTGACTACAACCCACACCACAATATTTATGTGGTTAGACTAGAATTTATTTTCATGTGTGGGAACTAGATCTACCAATGCTACACAAATGGGTCCGGGTTCACAATTCATTGTTGGCACTCCAATGGTCATAATGATGTTAGCTTCCCCCTCTCATTAAGGAGCCAACAAAGAGAACTTTGTTCTCATCTTTACCTCTAACATCATCTGCATCTCATATCAAGTCATTAGTATTCATTTATGAATGTTCATTTGATTTCAAGTAGACCCCTATAAATGACTACTTGCGCATGAACAACTTTAGAGCCTACATTGTATGGGAGTGACACTAGATATTGTGAAAGTAAAAGGTGTAAGCTTTCTCCTTTTTATAGTTTGGTCAAAGATTTGTAAGGACAAAAGATAGCTTTCATGTACTTTTTGGAATCTAAATGTGATGTGCCCGGCCCCGCTTAGGGCCTGAGACAAAGCGTCTTGATAGTGCCACTAGGCCTTTCTTAGGAAAATACTCACGTGCCCTTGGTTCAAGGACATTGACGCTTTTTTCCCAATCTTTCATGGGCACAGCCGCCAATGCATTCCCCTACGATGAATGTTGTTACTTCTACGTTCCTAGTGTATATCTTCCAAATGTGGAATGTACCCGACTTATTGGTGTTACCCATCCATGATAAGGCCAAGCAGCCCGATCCCCACTTTCCACCCCGTACTCACCCATCCTTTGTTTCCTAATTACTACCACACTGTTTAACATTCACAAACAAGTTCCTTTACTTTAAACCTTAAAACAATTTTCTTTAAAACAGTGTCTTAGAAAACAAACCAAGACAAGTGAAGGCAGTGGAAAGCATTGTCTAGACAGACAGTTCCTATTAGAATTCACCCCTTCACAACATTAATTTGTTCAACTTTCTGACCAGACCACCAAAGTGGTTCAAGACAATATTCTTTGGTGGCAATTCTAAACTCAATCCATCACACTAATGTGTAGCTTACCCTCCTGGTTCCTCTCCTAGTGATTCTTGATGAAGTGGATACTCTTAATCCCTTGACACACATACACAATAACACACAAAATTGAAAGGTAGAGTTAGAGAGAGAGAGAGAGAGAGAGAGAGAGAGAGAGAGATGGATAGACAAGACACACTTCTCCCTTCTTCATTCGTTAAAGATCATACAAAGACCAACAATTACAAGGGGTGTATCCCCCATGCTACACACCCATTCTTCAAGAAGATTCTTCCAAGAAACTCCCCCCTCACCACTCCACTTTTGGTAATTGCCTCAATGGCCCCTTTAGGTGCTCAGGCTTTCTTGGCTTAGGGTCCCACAAGCCCTTCCTTATCACCACACACTTCAAGAAATCACAATGCTATAGGAGACCTTTAGTCAAGGCTAGAGGAGGAAACTGCTCACCATGGAGTGCTGTACGACCTCCTGGATGACCGTATTTAAATTCCCAATTGAAGGGGAGGAGAATTGGTATGAAAACCTTAGGAATTTCTTAATGGACTTTCGATTCCCACAACACTAGTCTAAGGACAAAATAAAGCAATTGGTACTTAAGAGCAGGGATTTTGTAATTATGGTAGGACACTTGTACAAGAGAGGCACTGACCAGGTGCTCTAGAGGTGTGTGCCATAGCATGCGAAGTTGCATGTAATGAAAGAAGAACATCAAGGAATCTCACAGGCTCATCAAGTAGGGGAAGTGACAAAGAGAAAAATTTTACAAGCTGGGCTTTGGTTGCCTACCATGGCAAAGGATTTACATTTCTTCACCAAGTAGTGTGATATATGTCAAAGAATAGGGATGCCTAATGATAAAGACAGAATGCCAATTTATCCTATTATGCCCTTGCAACCATTTATAAAGTGGGGGCTAGATTTTATAAGGCCAATCAAACCAAAAGCTTAGCAAATAGGATATGAATATATCATTGTGGCAAAAGACTATTTCACTAAGTGGCATGAGGCTAGAGCATTGAGAAGGAACACAACATAAGATGTGGCCAAGTTCCTCTACCAGCAAGTTATCACTAGGTTTGGGTGCCTAATAGATTTATTGAGTGATTAGGGAATGCATTCCTTGAATGATGTCATAAGGGAGATGACAAAAAGCACATGATAATTCACAGTGTACCACACCCAATGTAATGGGCAAGCTGAATTGACCAACAAAATTCTAATTAAGAAGATTAAGAAAATAGTGGAGGCTAACAAGAAGGATGGAGACCGGAAGCTACACAATACTCTATTTGCCTTTCACACCTCCTACAAAGTGACTCCAGGAATGATCCCATTTAGGTTAGCATTTGGTTTGGAAGCAATGGTGCCAATAGAGTACATCATGCCTTCCCTAAGGTTGGTAGTGGAACATAATCTACTAATTGATGAATCTAGAGCACAAAGAATACAACACTTTTCCACTTTGAAAGAGGAGAGGCAAGCAACTACCCTCTTGGCAAAAACTATACCAAAAAGGAGGAAAGCATGGGCTGGCATGGCAAGAATAAAATTTTTAAAGAAGGGGATCAAGTGCTGATATACAACTCTAAATTGGGCAAGCATCGAGGAAAACTCAAGATTTGATGGATTGGGCCATGCATAATACATGGATTGGGCCATGCATAATACATCAAGAAGTGGAACTAGGAGCCTTCACATTAAAAATAATGGATGGGACAATGCTAGCACAGATAGTCAATAGGTGCAAAAGAAGCCCTACTTTGAAGCTAACCCACCTAGAGAAGAAATAGTCAAAGTAAATGTAATACGGTGTGTGGAATGACAAGGTCTTAGCTCTAAGAGACAAAAAACCTCTAGTGAAAGGCCAAGGAGACCAGAAGAGCAACACAAGAGTGGCCATAAGAGGCATCAATGCAAAAAGAGGAAAAGAACAAATGAAAATCACATAAGTGGTGGTTGTAGTGTTATGCATGCAGTTCAAGTCTAATGACATGACAACAAATGACCTCAAAGTAAGTAGCCGACGACTTCTCCTACTACTTGTTGCAGTAGAACCTTGCCTCCCAAGGGAAAGGGCAAGGCAATAGAGAGTAACAAAGTAGATGTCAAGAAATCTCACATAGGTATGGCCAAGGCCTTGGCACCATTTCCTCCTCTCGCTGTACCCAGCTTGCAAAAACAAGCAAACAATGGATGGGCCAACAAGACAGGTTTTCATGCTTTGGTGTCTTTGGATTGGGCGCACCTATCAAATCATAAGGGGGCTTATAGCCTCATCAAAGAATTTGTGGAAACAAACACTTTAGTACTCCTAGGTAAGCAACCCATATCAATCAATACTAATGTTGTAAGCCAAGCTTTGGGGCTCCCTAATGAGGGAGAAGCTAAGATTGGCAAGACATACACAGATACCAAGAAAAGGGTTAATGCACTAAATCAAGGATGTGATAGATCAGGACAAGAGGGCATAGTTCATTTTCTACCTACAAAGTTTAGCCCTCGTGGAAAAAGGAAAGGATATTTTTGCAAAAAACTATAATTGCTTGCGCATAGCAAAGAAGGGGGAGAAAATCAACTGGGCAGCAGAAAATCTGAGAAAAAGGGTAGCAACAACACTGTAACCATGAGGAAAAACCATTGTACCTGCCCACCTGAAGGCTTTGGGACAAGTGGCACAAGACAACCCAAAAGATCAAAGACAAAGCACTGTAGAGGGGTCAAAAAAAGTAGGAGAATCATCTAAGAGACTAAAAGAGACCATGAACAGGCAAGGCAAACTAAGCGTATATGGGGAGAGACAAGAAGAGGAACAAAAAGAAACCCTCATCATGAGACTACCAAATTGTACAGGAAAAAGAGGAAGCTTAACAAGCATGAAGACCCACAACAACAATAGTAGCAAACCCAATAGTAGCAACAGCAAGAAACTCAAGGGCAATAATGCCACAAGACACAAGAATAATAGCAGCAACAAGAAAGCCACCGAACCATTGAAGAAACCCACAAGGAAAACACACAACAAGGAATGTTGTGCTGTCACATCGCATAAGTGACACAAAGTGAGAAAGAGGAGGCACACTAGGGGAAGTTTGAGGTCATTTTTTTGCCCCCTAAGGAAGTTTGACCAAAAGATTCTTTCAAAAATTGGGCATGCGATAAAATTTTCACAAGTGATCTCAAAATTTGTCGGACCTTGCATTTATTCCTAAGACCAAGAGAAATAACCAACCTATAAAAAAAAACAAATCACTAGTGTAACTTGGTCTCAAGACCAAGCTATAACCTAGAGAGTGATCGTGGTCCTAATATCAAAAAACATGACCAAGCTTCAAGGAAAAAAAAAACTTCTTGTAGCTTGGTCCAGAGACCAAGCTATAACCAATGAGTGAGATCCAAAGATCAAGCCATATTTGTGTAGAGGTGCACCTTGGTCCTAGGAGCATGTTATACTCAATGAGTTTGTTACTAGGACCAAGCCATGAGGAAAACTAGATATAGAATCATACTATGAGGAAAACAAAACAATAGTGTAGCTTGGTCATAAGAACAAGATATATCCAGCAAGCTAGATTGGAGTATACATATATATATATATGTATATATATTTATATACATATACATACACCCCGATCTTGGATTACCATGAGTTGCCACATGAATGGCTGTCCCAAGGTCACTTCATAATCTGCGTTGTTGCCAAAATCAACAATCACATATGTGTGCACGTAGTCTATGCCACAGCTCGTCATAGTCATGTTCTCTAGCAGCCCTAAAGGTTTGCCTGTCATCCCATGCGGGTTTTGCAAAGTGCCAGCTTCCCCTCACTTCTCCCCGCTTTCGTTGCTATGCTTTTTCTTGCTCCCATATGTAGGATTGCTGAGAACTGATGTTCACTGCGTCTTATGGGGAGATTTGTATTTCCATCCTCTATGTCGAACTGTTTAAAACTCACAGAATTGACTGACATTCCTTGCTTACCGTTTCTTGCGCTGCTATCTCCTTTCCATATTGCTTAGTGTAAAAATCTGTGACTTTTGCCATCGTGCCAAGTTACCTCAAGGGTTTGGTCTAATTTTTATCAAGTCCACCAATGATACTGTGCATGGCACAGGGGCCGACATGAGAGCTTGTAGGTTTGCCGTGTCACTTTCTTCTTCAAGCTCCCACGTCAGGGCTCATAGTGTCCGAAATACTTAGGTAGTGTCTTTACAGTGATAGGCTTTGTTCTTTGAAGAATCTGTTAAAAGGATGAGTTTACACCGCGTCAAGGCTCATAGTCTCTGAAATACTTGGGTAGTGTCTTTAAAAGTGGTAGGCTTGGTTGTGCAAGGACACCTCAATTTCTGATAGAGGAGGTTTTCCCTTGATCAGAAATTTACATCTCTTGTCTCTTATCTCAGCCCATAGCTCCTTTGCTTGGTTTTACTCAGAGGCCCTTGTCTCACCAAGTTACTTGTGGCTATACTCTCTTCTAATTCTTGGGCTTCTACTGCCTCACTTGGTTTTGTAGGCTGCTCTAGAGACACCTTGTTGGGCAATTTCTGTAAAATAGGAGTTAGTGCATAACATAATACTCAATAAATTACTTACCACCTGCAAAAACATCCAAACATAAACATGTTATGAAAATCAATCAATCTTTGGGTACTGACCAATTGGTACCCAATTGTTCTTGGTCTTTTCTTGGTTTCAATCCTGAAACCATTCTTTTCTTTTTACCAGGGTACCCCATTCTTGGCAGCAATTCCAATGTTCTGCCTGAATTCTTCTCGATTCTTAACTTTTTTTTAAAAGGAATTAGTCATCCGACTATCCAGATGTTAAACAGTACTAAGTCATATTTAAGACAACTTTGCCAGACTGTACATTCCATCGAAAGAAGAATTTATTTTTTTTATATTTTCATTAAAGAAGGATAGTCCCAGTGACACATGTATTACAAGTACCTCTATCTGAGGCATGATGGGATTACCATGCGAGTGGATTTACCTAAGCACAACTACTATGACGTGACCAAATTACCAGTCAACAACACTTTGAGTGAACCACAAGGTCCTCCAAGAGATCCAATCACCAGATTGTTTACAGAGAAGAGGATAACCTATGGCTCTTTGAAGTGGAAGGGCAAGAAACCCTAGCGTGATGTACGTCACACACCGACAAGGCAATAATGGAACCTTACACATATATCCTAGAGCATTTTCTTGAAGATGAGAAGGAAAACCAAGAGTGGATGCATGTCCTCCCAACCATATGACACATGTACCATAGAACCAAAGGCGACTTTCTATGATGGGGACAGCTATGATGTCATCCCCATCTGTGTGGTGACCCCGATCTTGGAGGAAGAGTTGCTCAAATTGAAGATCACTACAGATACATGGAAAAAAACACAAGTGAATGAAAAATGAACAATGAGTGTGACCATGATGGGTACATGACGGCGGAGGATAATCTAGTAACAATCGGTGGTCACTATAATGGGCTCATAACGGCTCAGCGCATTCTTCAAGATGGTTTATGCTCGCTATATTTATTCAGGGATGCTGTGATACATGTAAAATTTTGCGACATTCGCCAGAGGCATGCAACCAAACCCACCAACCAAGCTAACATGGCTCTGCAAGTCTCGTTGGCATGGCTGCCATTTGAGAAATAGGGTATAAATTTCATAGGCACGATCAATCCTGTAGGAAGCTACTAAAGATTGCAGCTCATCCACCGTGGAAAAGTTTCCCTATGAAAATACCTTGTGCAGGTTTGGCTCTCCACTTGAAGTTACTAGCTTCAAGGCACTCATTATGTCAATAAGCTTCTGCCTAACATTTTCTACAGGTCCAAGATCTTCCACCGAAAGTCTTGTTCTTACTACCCCATAGCAAATAGCCAAGCAGAGAGTAAAAATAAGGTACTGATCTCTCTGCTCCGCTAACTTGTCATCAGCATCCCTCCTCATGGGGGCCACAGGCTATTTTGGGTGCTACTTGGGCATACAAAACCGCATTCAAGGCCACAACTCATCGCTCGCCGTTTCAATGAATATTTGGCCTAGAGGCAATAGCACCAATGGAGTTCCAATACCAGTCAACTTGCTCAGGGTAGACTCCGCCATGGCAAGAACTCAGGCAAATGCAACACGTCTCCCTGAGCTCAAAGAAGAGCGCCCATTGGCAGCAAAAGCGTTACTGAGTAGAGCATCAAAGAAGAACATCTTGGCATAATAGATATTTGAAGACTTGCACATTTGGCAAGGGCTATTTGGTGCTTCTTTTTGAGGCTAAATCTGTCAAGAAAGCACAGAAGCTGCTTTTGGTGTGTTAAGGACCTTTCGTAACTGATGAAATCTTGCCACAAGGTGTTGTACAGCTCAGAACGTTGTCAAAAATTACCATGGGTCATGCCTGAAACCTTATCTTGTCACTGCAGAGCACTACAATTCGCCCCTTCAAGATTGGCTTGTAACAGGCCAAATACACTAGACAGTGAATGTGTCGAGAAAAGGCTGCCCCATGGGAATATTTGAGGCACCAAGACATGTACACAAGAGATGGCACGTAAGTTATAGGCTGCCTTAACTATCTAGCACGAGGCATTCTTCTGTAAAACAAAAGATAACTTCCTTCTAAGTTGGTATATCTTATCACTACGATTTCTCTCTATTTTTATATAGTATCTACCTCACACACAATGTGTGTGTGTGTGTGTGTGTGTGAGAGAGAGAGAGAGAGAAGACTAGACATTCAAAGAAACAGACCATGATCATCATCATGGGGCCCGAACAAAGAGCAATGCCGTGTGTCGGGCCCATTGTCGCCATGATCATCATGACCCGTAATTAAGAGCAATAACAGCAAACCCCTACATTCTACCAGGCAAGAGAAAGCCGCCCACTTGCAAAAATAAGGTTTAGCACCACAAACCCAACTGGAGATCTATTTGCTACAGCCAGCAATAGATCCTCTGGGCATCCACCAGGAGCAATGCGCACGTGAATCGTAAGCTCCTACAGACAAGGTTTAGTCACAAGACACCAAAATGTACAAAACCAGTGAGAACCTGCATAGAGTTGGATAGATACCATGTATCTCAATCCCACAGAGGCAAATATACATTGTTTTTCGTAACCAATAGCTACCTACACTAGCACCAAACACCTTAGGCACTACATGCACAGGCACCTGCTATCGTTATGCGTCCACTGCCTGAGAGATACCATCCCCCGCTAGGCTGTCGGCCTCATCTTCAATCAAGACAATTGTCTCCCCGGACCTCTGTTGAACATCAAACAACACATTATCAATACACAAACATATCAACACTTCTTAGATGTCAAAAAATGTCACTTCGTAAATACTCAACCCGGATGAGCTTGTTGACCATAGTTGTTCTCCCATGCTGCCCTCATCACTGCCTTCCTTGGAGCCATCTTCCTTGGAGCCTTCCGATGTGGAATCCGTCTTGGCTGGTGAACTCTCATCCCTAGGCAGTGGCACTCCTATACAATGTGGCACAAAATCTCCAGAGTGATCAGTCTCGATAATCTGCAGGTGTGCAAGTGTCTCTACCACATTGGAGGCAGTCGGCCTCTTGTAAGGATCTGAATGCAGCATGTCTCTTATCAATGTCTTCATCTTAATCCAACTCTCATTGCTCGAGGGCAGGTATACCAACACACTCTCCTCCTTCCCACAAATATGTTTCCACCCTTTGGTCTTGTAGGGTTTCAGCTTTCTCAGGCTTACTCCATTCAAGAGGTAGAGCAAATCAAGGTATATGGTTCCCATGGAGAAGATGTCTGCCGAACGTCCCCTACAACATTCTTGAGACTCGAAAAGGGGTGTTCCAACTTGCGCCGCAGACTTTGACAGCTTCTTGAAGTGCTTGGCGAGACCAAAATCAAGCCACACGGGGTATACGTCTAACTTCTGGGCTGAATCCTGTAAACTATTCACAAATATCCCCACATTTGAAGGTTTCACATCACGATGCTTGACGCAATTGGCATGAAGCGTTGCCAAGCCCCGAGCCATGCAAAGCATCCAATCCAAAATCATGTATCCAGCTATCTTCCGCTCCTTGGCTTCTTTCCACCACCTAAACTTGCAAGGCGCTGCGAGAAATTCTCCCAGATCTGTATCCACAAAAGGGTAGAGAATAAAATACATATCATTGCCCTGTTCGTATGACGCCCTCAAGCTAAGAAGATGCGGATCTTTTGGGAGACGTTGAAGCATCTCTAGCTCACGGCTGGCAGCCTCTTGTTCGTCCGCACCAACAAATCTTAGCTTCTTGCGGGCAAAGCTCACTTCACCCTCCTTCACCTCGTGCACGGTCCCAAAAGCCCCGCGTCGCATCCTGCTGCCCCTGACATCACAAAAGGGCACACTTTCATAAATCTTGAGGATGCGATGCTCCTTTTCGTCGAAGAACACGGCACAATACCGACTCTGTGCCTCATAAAGATCGTGTTGGAAGACCGCTGTCAAACCAGGGACCTTAGCAAGTTGCTCAGGAGAGTACGGGAGCCTACTGTCACATAACCCGGCTTTAGCTAATGCGAAGATGACCTCCCTGGGAAAGAAATCCGGCATACTATCAATTATCTTCCAAGTGATGCCCATGACCTTAGAAATAAAGTGACCCACTGTCATAGTAGATCTAGTGGTAATCTTCAGGTCTAAAAGTGGCATCTGCACAGCCTCTGGGCCAAACCTGGCAATCAACTCCTCCATTAGTTCGTCTGGATGCAGTTGCATGCGCTTCTTCGGCTCACTTTCTTCTGCGACATCAGGACCACTTCCTTTGAGGCGGAAGACTAAGTGAACAGTGCAGGATTTGTGGATGCCATAATAGCTCAATCTCCTCATAGAGTCCAACTGTCTGCCTGCAAAGATGAGCCTTTGCTCCTGAGGAAGAATGCCCAAGCGAGCATGGATAAGTGCCTGTAAGGAGAACACCTTTTCTCTCACGCCCAAAGTGACAGCTATGCTTTGGCCATGCTTCACGAAGATCTGCATCGTGCCATCCTCGGCAACCAACATGCTGCTCTTCTCCTTCTTAGGACGTAGGTCCTCCATAAACCTCCTCCTACGTACGCTTGTTCTGCAAAAGCGAGGCGTAACCCTCGGCTCTAACTGGCACGGAGGTGCGAATGTTTTTAATAAAAAACAGCCTAGCCAAAAGTGGAATTTGTTAAATAAAAAAACGGCCTGCCGATAAGTTCAAGTTCTCTTGCTGTGCAAGTTTTTGCCGCCCTTCAACTGGTGTCCTTTGCTGTTTTTGCGCCTTTAGGTATGTTACACCTCAATTGCAAAAGCTCATAATGTTGAAGGCTTTAGGGAAAGATAAGGCAAAAGGACCCTCTTTCCTATAAAAAGGCATGAACTACGCCTCTTTTCTATTGTAATTACTACTTTGTACATTGCGACAACATCATGACCTTTTGCAAGCTAGGCGTAGCATACCTAATTAGGTGCAGTGGGATTTTGTTATATCTAGGCCTTCATGCCACGTCATTGTCGATGCCCAACAAGTTACAGGTTAACCCGCATGAATGAACATGCGGTTGAACAAAAAAATGTTCATTCACCACCCTACACACTCACGAGGGACTTGAACCCAAGACCCCACGTAAGAGGCAAGCAACTTAACCATCCAAACGTGTGCGCGATGGTGAAATGGCCAGCCAGTGACGTTTGAACATACTTATGTTCAAACACTGGCTGGCCACGAAAAAAAAGGGTGCCGGTTGCCAACGGCGATTGCCTGCCACACCGGTGGGGCAGGCAATCGCCACGGTGGCAACTGTACCAAGAAGTATCGTTAGCCTGTGTGATGGGGGTAGGAAGCCTAGTTAGGCTCATAATGTTGAAGATTATAAAGAATGATAAGGCAAAATGACCCTCTTTCCCATAAACGAAAGTGCCCAAAACTTCATGTGTTTTGAAATCACAAGGAGTGAATGTTGGGTGTATTAATGAAATGTGCTTCTTCTCTCGGCTCACTCGTCTGCACCCTTGCTGCGGTTAGCCTTTGGCTACGACTCGTGCTCTTTCTCTCCGCTTATACACACACCTACCCGCAGACAAACAGCTCTTTCCTTCAATTTTCCATTGGAGGTTAGCTCTTTTGTTGGGCTTTATTGCTTCTTTATCCCTAGCATAGAAGGGGAAAATGTCTAACACTTATTGGATAGAAGGGAAAATGTGAAAACAAATGGCATAGTTTATTGAAAAAAGGATGGAGAAACAGCAAAAGTTGTAGGTAGGCACTATTTTGAATATCAAAAGTGCGACTTTGCTTTCAAATTGTTGGGTTCTAAAGTCTTCCTATTATCTTACTCATGAGAGCTTTGCATTGCAAAAAAGTAACATAAACTCAAAATTTGAGGTTTGTACAAGCCCAAGGGTCCTTTCTATAGGTTTTTCACAATCTTTAGGAAGCCAAAAACAATTAACTTGAAGAATAAAAGCTCTCTGCACCTTTTAAAAAATCTCTCCTCCTTACACTTTTGAGCTTACTTCAATTAGCGCTTGTTATCCATTTAAACACTTTTGTGTTGCCCTTATGTGGTTATGGTATCTAGGGTTTTCTTCTACCTTGAATTTATCGAGAGAGAGAGAGAGAGAGAGAGAGAGAGAGAGAGAGAGAGAGAGAGAGAGAGAGAGAGATTATTTTTGTATGTATGTGTGCACATCTAGATTATATTTGTATGTATGTGCACACATCTCGATTATATATATGTGCACACATCTCGATCATATGTACGTTCGGAGGTGAGTTTGTTCCTTCATGATTGATAACTTTTGATGCATTGTTCCATAGCTTGTTGGTAATATTTCAACTTCATGGTTTGGTGTTTATCCTCATGAATAGATGGCGATCATGTGTCTTTTGAATGGTTAATGGTCACTTCATGTCTTGATGATTATCTTAAGCCTTTATGATTGGGATGATTTTTCTTGATTCTTGGAAAACCAAAAAGCCTAGATTTTGAGTAGTTCCATTTATGGTCATGCTACACCTAAAGGGATGATGGAACTTGTCTTTTGAGCTTTGCTTAAAGAGAGGATAAGCTTTGATGAAGAGGGTAGATGATGACCTTGTTGCATATACTAGAATGGGTTACTCAAAGCTAATAGCAATAAATGGTTTGCATGTCAAGAAATAGGACTTCTTAGTTCTAGGATTGCATTCAAGATTGCTTGAAAAGTTTCCATGCTTGATGGTTATGTGTTCTTGCTGATTTTCTCTTGACAAATCCTTTCTTAGAAAGGTTATGTGTCCATTACCTTGTATAAGGGATAAGAGAGTTGCATGGAATGTTGATGTAAGTACTTAGATGCAATTCTTTTGATACCTCAATGAATTGAAGGATTGTGTTCATTGTCCTTGAAAGCATGACATGTGATCTTCTTGCGTAAGTGAAGACATAATTTGAGATAGATTGTAAACCTCTTGAGCGTTGAATAGTTGAAGGACAATGATTCATGCCCAAGACTTTCTTTTGCTAGTTCTCAAGTCTTTGAAAAAAGGAAGTAGGCTTAGTACGGTCTCATGATTAGCTAGATTAGCTTGGTTGTTATATACCTGCGGGCAAGAGGGAAACCTGACATGGTTGGTCCACTTGTATGATAAGGAATGCCTAGAGTGGTTGATCCAAGTATTGCTAACCTTTTTTTATTGCAATAGTAGGAGATGTTGATCTCAATTGAAGCGCGCGCCTTCTATGCATTGGTGTGGTTTTGATTGGTATTTTATCTTGCACAGCAAAGCGTGGTGTGAGATTGGTTCATACAAGACTCCACCAATCCCCAAATCTCCCATATTTTTGACTTTCTTTGTATAGTTTAGTGGGAGATCTTGGAGTTGTGTAGAAGTTACCAGTTCTTCACTGTGATAGTCAGAGTGCTATTGCCTTGGCAAGGAATCCGGTGTTTTATGCAAAGACAAAACACATTGATGTGCGACATCATTTTGTTCGAGGATGCCTGGTAGAGAAGAGACTTGACTTGGTGAAGATACATACCAGTGAGAACACAGCAAACACCCTTACTAAGAGCCTCTCCAGTGATTAGTTTTAGCATTGTTTGGGCATTACGTGAAGATGCTATTATTCTTCACTGTTTTGTATACTTTTTATAGTTGTTGGCATCTCACATTGGCCATTTAGTGGAAGAATGTTGGGTAAATGGCCTCAGTGGCCGACGCCCACCGCCCATCACTAACACTTACTAACCATAAGTGTATAGTATATACTAGTGAGCCACTCACTTATAGTATTATCATTACCGATAATACAGAAGGAGAGGGTAAGGCTCTCCCTCACCACTCCTATGTGTCGTCTCTCTCGCGCGCTCTCTTCCTCTCGTCTCAGCAGTTCCTTACTTCTGCGCACCGCTTCCCTTCATTGTTTCCCAATCATTGTGAGGATTTCTTCCTGCATTCATTAGAGACTATAAATACATAAGATGAATGGAATAAATTATTAGTATACAAAAGATGCAAGAATATACCTTGGATGTGAGTTTGGTAAGATAACATTTGGATCTCTTTCGGGATAAAATCTATAGATGGTGCGATCAAGCAAGGATGCCCTCTCTATATGGTATCTTTCTTTAAATAATGACATTTGTGCAACACAACGAGAGCTACCAACATCAAATAAGTCTTGTATAACATCCATCAAACTCCAAAACATCATTTTAAAATATTCGGCCTAAAAATACAATTCAATCATGCTTCTATTTGTAGGTTGAAGGCAGCATTCACATGCTTTTGCAATAACAGAACACAACACCCTAGATAATTCAGATCCAACCTAAAAAAATCTAACCTCAATGACCAAGCACTCTAAAATATTGATTTTGCATATCAAACATGAGCTCGCTCAAACCTCCTCCATTGAAATTTCAATTTAGAAAAGAGAGGAAATGAGGGAGTCGTACTAGACTACTCTCCTTTTGACAAGGCTTCCTATAGTGCCCAATTTGGGTGTGCCATGCCACAATCTCTGGGTGTCAAAGACTCGACATCTAATGTCCCACATTTTCCAAACACTGAAATCCATGCAGATTGTGAAGGAACCTTTCAAGAGGAGGATTGCGAACAAGAACACAAACCGCGCAAGTGCTCTAAGAATTGGACTTGTGCAAAAGCCCTTAAGCCTATACAAGTGAGCACTATCTTTGACGGTGGTAAATTTGGAAGGGCAGGAGAGAACTCAAAGTTTTGGGATCAAATAGGAGATTTGCTGCAAAAGGACAACAATTCCTAGATAGTGCAATTGTTTAAAGCAGATGTCCATTACTGACTTGAGAGCTCTAGAAGAGCTTATGGACTCCTATCTTGCAAAACAACATAGGTTTTTTACTAATTTGTTGAATGAAGTGGAAAACATAGAATAGTTGAAAGAGAGAGAAAAGTAGGAGAAAGAGGATAGATGGAGGGCCGAGCAGCGAGAACAAAGATGTGTGTTTGCGAATGCGATGATCATTCTCACTTAAAGACTTCCTGGAGAACATCGAGTGCTAGCTTCATGAAGCCAATGGAAAACTTATTTGAGAATCTTTTAGATGAGAAGGGGGCAAAAGGTACAAGCATCGTAAGTGGTCGAAGGTGATGCAATTGATCAAATTGAGGACTATAATGGACAACAAGTTTAGCAATCCCACAAGAAGGGCAAATTTGGGTGTACAAGGCATTCATAGAGGTGGGAAGCACTATACAAAGAAGTGGGATTTCCACACCCTGCACAATGTTTGAGTATCCTAGGCCAATTGGCGCTTCTTCCCATAGACTTTCCTTCTTGTACAATTGGACAGTAACTAATCCTGGTACTTAAAATAAGGTCCAGCTAGTGCAGATTGGACTTGCCCCTTACTTTCAAAGTTTTCTTGCTCTCTAAATCCCACATTGGCTATCAACATCAACATTTAGGCATTCATGATTACCATATGATTGGCATTAACTGTCTGGTACTCACAACCAAGTTTTCTTTGAGAGCAATGCGGACAATCTTAGTGACAGTAGACACAGATATAGTCTCTCTCTCTCTCTCTCTCTCTCTCTCTCTCTCTCTCTCTCTCTCTCTCTCTCACACACACACACACACACACACACACACACATTGCCTCCATGCAAGTCCACATGTTAGCATAGTATTTTTCTCCACAAATATATTTACTATTGCAATTCTAACAAGTTTTGCTACTAATGGTTATGGGGGCATTTATACCAGGACTAAGGAGGAAATATAAGCTAGCTTCCATATGAGTACACATCAACATTGATGTTTTGATAAATTTGATAGTGTTCACACTTCCAGATGTGCAAACATTGCCCGACTTTTGCGTCGTAGGCATTGCAATGGTGTCTGCTGTGACGTGCCAGGGAATGAATCTCATGGATGTGCAAAAGATTCTACCATCTTTTCTTGCATCATGTCTCCTTTGTTGTTGAAAAAATTGAAGACACATACCATAGACCATTCAATGACCTAAGACATAGAACTATCCAAATCTACATTTATACATGTTATTGAAAAAGTTAAAGACACATACCATGGACAATTCAATGACCTAAGGCATAGAACTACCAAAATCTACATTTATACATAGGAAGCCAATTAAATGGTCTGACATCGAAAAAATAACATGTTCCAAACCTTTGACCAAGATGAGTTCAAAAGTAAACCCTTGTCTTTTTCTTATGTTGCCCACATGATGAAGTTATGTATCTCACATTAAACTCCATCAGGGCAAGCAACTCGTTGGCATAAATAAAGTAGTAGGGGGTGGCTGTTCAACTCTATGCCAAAACTAATTCAAAATTGGCAAGAGGAGTGTATAGTCAGAATACATATTCAACATTGCCAAGTAATGAGGGTCTAAACAAAGCAGGACCCAAAGAATGGTGTACTATAACTAAGCTGTGCGGTGCCAAATGCATGTTGCATGCATGGATCTACAATAACGTTCAATACTCCATCCTTAATATTACCTAAGTTGCAATGTTGCCACCCTAGGAATTTACATCATAGGCCATGCTTAGCTAGTCTAGAACTAAAAAGGTGAAACTTGAATGAAAGTGAGCAATATCTTACCATTTACCAATGCCAATCAAGAGGTTTGTTTATCATGCACACCTTATCAAGTGAAAACACTCAAGACCAACAAAATTCTTTTCTTTTCAAAGCATCAATAGCACTATATCACCTGTACAAGCTTACAACAGACCCTATTCTCTCTTCTAGATGGATATCCTCTAAGAGGTTCAACTCTCAACTTTCTGAAGTTCACAACGATAATTCGAGGGTACACTTGCATAGCATAAGCCAAGGAAATGGAGAAAGGAAATTTTTGTTTGGGCTGATAGAAAATGGATTGTTGCACAAAGTTGCTGGTTTCAATTTGCATCGCCTTCATGAAAAGCCTCAAATTGTCAAGGGTCCCAAGATAAGAAAAATGGGTTCAACTACCCCCACACGGTGCAAAGAGACAAAAGGTGCAACAGAATGGGTAGTGAACAACCCAAATGCACTTTCATGAATGTCAAACTATGCACATTGGCCTCCGCATCTTAATTTTGACTGGTACACGAGCAAAGATAAAAGACCAGAAGTCTGGCACAAAGCGTACCTGAAGAACACCTGCGGCCTCCTGGGCAAGCTTCTAGAAGGCAGGGGTCGCAGCCCAAAACAGGGCCATGCAACCCTTGCCCGAGAAGGTAGGGGTCGTGCAGCTGTGGCCCGTGCCTTCTAGGGCAGAGGTTGCACGGCCCTATTTTGGGCGCAACCCTTGCCTTTAAGGGCAGGGGTCGTGTGGCCCTTGCAACTCGACTAGGTTGCAGTCCTGTTTGGGGCCGCATCCTCTGCCCTCCTAGGCAAGGGCCACAACCCTTAATAGGGCTTGCCTGGCCCTTTGGGCTTGGAATCCTCTTGGGCTGGGGCCTCTAGGGCCAAGACCCAGCTGTGCCATCGTAGAGAGAGAGAGAGGGTGTGACGTGCCGCCCCGCGGGGCAGAGACTCTGTCTCTGTGCATGCGCGCGCGTCTCTCCTCTCGCCCATGCTCGTCTGCGCCCGCGCCTGCCCTCCCTTCATGCCCGCTTCCTCCTGCCCTGCCTGTTCCCTCACGCGCGCGCTCTGTGTGGGTGCGTGTCTGTGTGTTTGTGTGTGTGTGTGTCTACGTGTATGTCTGTGTGTGTGTGTGTGTGTTTGTGTGTGTGTCTGCGGGTATGTCTGTGTGTGTGTGTGTGTTTGTGTGTGGGTGTGTGTGTGTGTCTTTGCATGTGTTTGTTTGTTTGGGGGAGGGAGTGTTTTCTATTGTTTGTTCGCTTGTGTGTATGCTTGGTGTTTTGCATGTTTGTTTGCGTGTGTGTGTTTGGTGTGTGTTGTTGGTGGGTAGGTTTAGGGTTTGTGGGCGGCATGGGGTCTCTCTTTTGGGGCTTCTTGTCAGATCTGGGGGCTACTTTTTCTACAGCTCGGATGTTCGTTCCTGGGTTGGATTTAAGTAGCGATGCCTTCTCTGGTTGGTGGCGGTGCGTCTTCTGCAAATGTTCCTCTCTCCTCGCTCCTTCCTTCATTGGCAGTTCGGTTCTTGAGGCCTTTTCTTTGGCCAGTTGGAGATTGCAGCACAGGCAGTATAATGTACCTCCAGCGATGTTCTTCAGGAGGTTCTTGTGGATGCTCGTTTGGGATATAGGATCCTTTTGCCCTCGGGGTGGATTGTTGTCCGTTCCATGCCCTCTACTCTTCCTTCTGTACCATCTTCTTTTGTCCTGTGTGCAAGAGGTTTCCCCTTGTACTTTGAAAGGGGTTTAAGTCCCCCTTATCTCTTGTAATACTTGGCCATTTGGTCTCTTGAAGTAATGAAAGGGTCAAAGCCCAGTTGAAACTGTAAAAGAGAGAGAGAGAGAGAGAGAGAGAGAGAGTACGCGGGTGTGCGTGCATCTGCATGTACGTGTGCTTGTGTGCGCGTGGGTGTATGTGTGGGTGGGTGCGTGGGTGGGGGGTGCGAGTGTGTGGCTGTCTGTGTATGTGTGTGCGTGGTGTGTGTGGATGCACAAGTGTGTGGGTGCTTGTGTGTGTGTGGATGCACAAGTCTGTGGGTGCTTGTGTGTGTGCGTGCATGCGTGGTGTGTGTGGATGCATGAGTGCGTGCATGATTTTTTGTGTGTTTGTGTGTGAGTTTGTGTGGGTGTGAGTGTGTCGAGTTTGGGCGTAGGCCGCGCTCTCTCTCTCTCTCTCTCTCTCTCTCTCTCTCTCTCTCTCTCTCTCTCTCTCTCTCTCTCTCTCACTTTAGTGAGGACTCCTCTTCTTTTTAGAGGTGTTTTTAATGCTTTCTCATCCAGGTCCTTCTCCCCCCTTTGTCTCTTCCTCGTGCTTGAGATGGTGAAGCCTAAAGAAGCTACGGACGTGTAGCCCCCAAGTAGCCTGTTGGATGGCTCTCTTCTCTCTCGCTCAAAATCTTTATTGAGAGGTGTAGTGGGCGCTTTTGTGTTTGCTGGTCTTGCAGCACCTGCGGGGTGGTGCTCCTTTGGCTTCAGTGTCAGTGCCTCGCTTTACTGTTTTGGGTGGTGGCTACTGAGCAGATTTTGTAGATGTTGGCCACTGATGCGCGTGGTTCCCAGTGTGACTTGCCTGCTCTGCTGGTGTTTACCTCCGTGAGCCTTTCCTTTGTCCGATTTCTTCATCGATTTTCTCTTTGTGGCTTTCTCCTTTCCATTCTTGAGTACTTTAGTGTATCCTCGCCTCTTTCCCTCTTTTTGTATCCTATTGGCTTCTTCTCTGAGAGTTCTCTCTCATCCTGCGCTCATATCTCGGGGACCCATCCTTCAAAAGCTAGCTAGATATCTCTCCTCTTTGGTGGGTTGGGTTGGTCTTCCATGGAAGCTTGTCCTTTGTAGGGTGCAGTTTGGTCTTCTTGGTGCAGTTTTGTGTTGTAGTTCTAGTTGTGATTGACCATGGTGGCTTCTCCAGCAACCCCCTTTCTTTTTACCGGTTGTTGCATGTAGCTTCGTCGTCCCTCTTTACGAGGGGTTTTTTCCCCTAGCTTTTCTTTGTAATAGTCTTTAGCTTCTGTTAGCTTGGTCATGTACTGTTTCTTGTTCGCTTTATGCCTTCAAGAATATTTTTTTTTCTCTTTTGGTATAATGGTGCATCCGACTCATAATGTGAAGCTAGATACAACATTATGCCTTGTATATAAGTACCCTCATCAATTTTATTTAGAACACACAAAACCCACATTGCAAGAGACAACCATATTTGCATTACCATGACATCATACAAAAAGGCTAAGACAAATTTGTACATCAAAATTGTCCAAAACTATATCACCTATATAAACACAAAGCCATAAACACGATCATAAACACATAACTTGCCATAAAGTCACAAGATACTATAAATTTCCATGAAATTCCATAAGACATATTATCTTACCTAATTAAAGTCCAATTGATATTTGGCCTTGATGCACAAAATCCTCAAGAAGGGGAATAAGACTACTACTGCAAACATAGTTTTCCTCATGCCGTTGCATTACACCAGATGGCTTGCGGTTGAAAATATAAGTGCAAAATACCATAGACCATATGCATAAACCATAACAATAACTATAAACAACCATAGCCATAACCATAATCAAAACCCTAACAAAACATGACCATAACAAAACATAATCATAAAACAAAGTTTACATGAAATTATGAGTTGCCATAAATAGAAGTTCAACACTTACAAAATATGCATGAAAAGTCTCCCATTTTTTGATTCCTAGATGCAAGCTCCCCACACTCTCCATATGCCTTGTTGTGGCCTCCTCTTGTTGCATGTATTTAGAAGGATTTGCTTCATGCTTTCTCCTTTCATCATTGTAATCTGTCTTCACTTTACGAGTGACATCAATATGCCAATGCTTCAAGACATCTACCATGCAATCCTTCACTCTCTTGGAAGGAACCTCTACACTACCTACTCTAGATAATAAAATCCTGCATGATTTGATCAATAACATGGTCCTTATTGTCTTTTGGGAGATGAGGGTATGTAGTCATGAAGTTGTTTTGGAAGACTTTATGACATATTTTGCATATATGCCTCTTCATTGCTTGCCCAACTTCATCCATGACCACATTGCCATTCTCTGATAAATAGCTCATTTGATCAAGGCTTGGTGGTTTTGTAGAGTATCTACATTTTGATTGTAAGTGTGGATTTGGAAAACACTCTCAAGTGGTGGACGTCATATGGATGGGTTTAAGGGTCTTTTGCGACCCCCATCACCATGGCTAGAGCTTTGTCTCCCACATTTACGCCCCACATTACCAGAGTGTCATGAGGGGGAGGCATTCTTATGGGCATTTCTTTTGGTGTGAAATTTGTGGTGGTGGTGTGGGTTGGGGTAGTGAATATATACATATACCTCCTTCAAAATACGTAATTTGTTTATTAACATAGTCCTTATTGTCTTTTGGGAGATGAGGGTATGTAGTCATGAAGTTGTTTTAGAATACTTTATGACATATTTTGCATAAATGCCTCCATTGCTTGCCCAACTTTATCCATGACCACATTGCTCAGTCTCTGATAAATAGCTCATTTGATCAAGACGATAGCTCATTTCATTTCCATGAATAAGGATCATAGCTCAATGTATGACCATATGCAGCTTGAAAACCAATCGGGCCAATAGCGGAATGATAAGAATTATTATATGCAAACTCCACGAAAGGCAAATAATCTTCCCACGATGTTAGACGAGATTGAATGTAGTATCTATGCATCTCTCCAAGAATTTGATTCACTATTTCTGTCCGATAATTTGTTTGCACATGATAGGCTCAACTAAACAAAAGATTCATTCCAAGTGACTTCAATAATGAAGTCCAAAAGTGTCCAATAAACTTCAAATCGCCATAGAAACAAGCGACTTTGTACACACACGTACACACACACACACACATATATATATATATATGCATATATATATATATATATATATGCATTAGCGCATAAGCATATCCCTAAGTGCATAAGCGCTAAGGCATAGACCTTAGGGCTTATGCATTAGCGCATAGGTCTATGCCTATGTGCTAATGCATAAGCCCTAAGGCCTATGCCTTAGCGACGATGCATAAGCGCTAAGGCATAGACCTTAGGGCTTATGCATCAGCACATAGGTCTATGCCTATGCGCTAATGCATAAGC
>NC_141048.1:70831979-70854479 GCF_041138505.1 Cibotium barometz
CAGATCCCCGATCATACCTTTCACGAGGAGTAGGGCAAAGAGCCAGAATGAGGGGGTGGTCAGCAGACCAACCCTCCAGATTGTGACATCGCCGATATCAGCACTACCGATTGAGGTGTCAGGCTCAGACTCGCATGAGATATCAGATGAGTTTGGCTATGATTTTTTGAGATGCCTGGGAGCAGCAGGGCAGGGACAGACTACAGTGCGCGGTAGAGTGAGGATTCATGCCATATGCAGTGCCGCCAGAGCAGTTGTTGATGCATTGAGTTTGGCAGTGGCATTCTCCTTTCCACTATGTGGCTCCGCACAGGGAGAGTGGACGCAGGACAGAGTCTTGCACTGCATTCATGATCAGATTGTGGAGTTCTCACATCATGTGGGATGTTTGGATGTAACAAACATGTGGACGAGATTTTGGCAGTTGGCCAAGTTTGATGTACTCCCGCAGGCCTCGGGTCATGAGGAGATACATGTTGTGGTGCATTTGGTCACAGAGGTTGGGGTGTCGCCCTGTTATGTATATGTGCATGAGGATATGCTTGAGATAGATCAGGCTGTGCTGTTTCTGCGCTTGACTGATGTATGGACAGCGGATGCTTTTGCTAGAACTCCCGGCAGTGTACTCTTTTCGAGATCCGATCGTCGTATAGAGGGAGTGAATCTCTCTCGGATTGACAGATGGGACACTGATGAGTGGGCCTTGAGTAGAGGAGGCACGGTGGGCATATTAGCAGACACCACTCTATCAGATCACACACCCGTTGTACTTCAGATTGAGGCAGGAGAGCGGCGTATGGCTAGCTCTAGCCTGCGCATACCACAGAGTCTCTTGCTTGAGACATGTATGCATGAGCGGATTGCTACTATATGGTCACAACAGCAGTGGGATGAGAGATCGCAGGCAGAGTGTGCAGCCGAGGGCTTGCAGCAGATTAGTGCGATGTTGAGGGATGCGGCCCGAGAAAGACTGCAGCAGATCAGGGAGCAGCTTCGGGCTGTGAGACGCGGTCTTGTTTCGCTTCCGAGATTGCAGGAGAGACACACAGAGGATGAGAATTTGAGCATTGAGATAGGACTGGCCAGACAGGAGTTGCGCACCCTAGAAGAGTGCAAAGCTGAGTTCTGCTTTCATAGACAGGCAGCGCACTGGACACAGGTTGGTGATAGAGTGACGGCGGAGTTCTTTGAGATTACAGGGCCCAAAAATGGGAAGAAGGGCCTACACAGTTTGAGACAAGCTGATGGTACGGTGGCGACGGAGGCACTGGAGGTTAGGAGCATAGCGACTGAGTATTATACCACCTTGATGACCACGACTGCTCCAGCTCCAGAGGACATTGCATACCGAGAGCAGGTTTGGGCTCACACCAGCAGATGTGTCACGCCAGAGATGAGACAGTCACTCAGTATGCCTTTTCCAGATGAGGAGTTGTTGGACGCCCTATGCTCCTTATCTAGAGAGAGTTGCCCAGGAGCAGATGGCCTGACAGTAGATTTCTTTCTGCGATTCTGGGAGATTTTGAGGGCTGGCCTACGCTGTGCTTACCAGGACATCATGGACAGTGGTCAGATGCCTACGAGCCTTACTGATGGGCTGATTTACTTGATTCCTAAGGAGGGTGGGGACAGAGAGGATGTACGTTGCTGGAGGCCGATCACCCTCCTTGGGACTGCTTAGAAAATCATGGCGAAAGCCATTAGTCTTTGAGTACAGCCATTACTGGATTGCTTAGTGCATGCCACACAGACTGGATTTGTCAAAGGACGCAGCATCCTTGACAACATTTTCACATTTTGGGAGGTGGCAGCCTTGGCCAGATTGCGTGGGGATGACACAGCCATTCTCTTGTTGGATTTTGAGAAGGCCTATGATAGAGTGGAGTGGTCTTTTCTGGAAGGCACTAGGCTTTGAGGCATCTTGGATCAGAGGGGTGGCAGCTATGTACGGCACAGCCCATAGTCAGGTGCTTGCTTGTGGGGGAGTGGGCCCTAGTTTTACTTTCTTGATCTGTTCGACAGGGCTGCCCATTAGCACCTTTTCTCTTCTTGTTTTTTGCAGAGGCGATGAGCAGTTACCTAAGGGCGAGTGAAGTTGGTTTGGAAGGGGTAATGCTCCCGGTTAGCGGGGAGATGTTGTTAGATGCGGAGTTTGCTGATGACACAGTGATGTATTTGCGGGGCAATTGGGCCAATCTCCTGCGTTTCCAGCAAGCTCTTGAGGTTTTTTGTGCAGCATCGGGTGCCAATATCAATTGGCACAAATCATGTGGTTTTTGGGTGGGCCCATCGCCCCAGGTTTCTTGGCAGCCATGCAGTGAGTTTCGTTGGATTACTGCGGGCACCGCAGTGCGTTACCTTGGCTGCCATGTGGGCATTGACATTTCACCGAAACAACAGATAGCTCCCCTGCTTCTGAGTATACGCAAAAAGTTGGTGTTTTGGAGCTCGGCTCGTCTTTCATTGGCAGGGAGAGCCGTGATTGTCAATCAGGTCTTACTGGCCACAATGTGGTATATTACCTCTTGCTGGGCATTTTCACGATCATGCATTGGACAGCTTCAGCGCTTGATCAGAAATTTTTTATGGTCAGGTCAGGATGGGCGGCCAGCCAGGGCCAAGGTGGCTTGGTCAGTGATTACACTACCCCTACATAAGGGAGGCCTGGGTATGATAGACCCCACTGCTCAGAGCCAGGCCTTGTTGGCCAAGTTGGTGGTTAGAGGTTTGATGCCCGGGGGAGAGCCTTGGAAGGAGCTCTTGACACAGCGCATTCATGATAGAGTCCCCAGCAGAGGGGGCCGTGGAGAGTGAGCCTTCGTTGGTTGTTTACAGAGATACGTCTGAGTGGTGGGAGTCGAAGGTTTGAGTACATAGTCTAATATATTAAAACTATTGTGAGGCATTTAGAAATAAAGATACAAAGTCACATTTAACCAAGATATTCACTCTCCGTTTTATCCTGCCTTATCACCATGAAAACTCATCAATAGGGCCATAGACATGGAGAGGTCATGGTTTATCTAGGTTGGGTTGTTTCAAATAACTAGCAATGCTAGAGACTTGAAAATCATTGGTATAGTAAAAGGAAACAGAGGAAGTGAAATCATCAAGGGCGTAGCACTAGACTCAAAATGATAATTAGAAAATGGAGCTCTAGTTGTTATTGAGGGAGGGGTTACATGTTTGGTTGAATGAGAGCTAACAAGAGAGGAGCACTGTGATGCTTTTCTATAGAAAGGGCCCAAATAATTAGCCCTAGCAAAAAGACCGTCATAGAAACTTTGACTACAACCCACACCACAATATTTATGTGGTTAGACTAGAATTTATTTTCATGTGTGGGAACTAGATCTACCAATGCTACACAAATGGGTCCGGGTTCACAATTCATTGTTGGCACTCCAATGGTCATAATGATGTTAGCTTCCCCCTCTCATTAAGGAGCCAACAAAGAGAACTTTGTTCTCATCTTTACCTCTAACATCATCTGCATCTCATATCAAGTCATTAGTATTCATTTATGAATGTTCATTTGATTTCAAGTAGACCCCTATAAATGACTACTTGCGCATGAACAACTTTAGAGCCTACATTGTATGGGAGTGACACTAGATATTGTGAAAGTAAAAGGTGTAAGCTTTCTCCTTTTTATAGTTTGGTCAAAGATTTGTAAGGACAAAAGATAGCTTTCATGTACTTTTTGGAATCTAAATGTGATGTGCCCGGCCCCGCTTAGGGCCTGAGACAAAGCGTCTTGATAGTGCCACTAGGCCTTTCTTAGGAAAATACTCACGTGCCCTTGGTTCAAGGACATTGACGCTTTTTTCCCAATCTTTCATGGGCACAGCCGCCAATGCATTCCCCTACGATGAATGTTGTTACTTCTACGTTCCTAGTGTATATCTTCCAAATGTGGAATGTACCCGACTTATTGGTGTTACCCATCCATGATAAGGCCAAGCAGCCCGATCCCCACTTTCCACCCCGTACTCACCCATCCTTTGTTTCCTAATTACTACCACACTGTTTAACATTCACAAACAAGTTCCTTTACTTTAAACCTTAAAACAATTTTCTTTAAAACAGTGTCTTAGAAAACAAACCAAGACAAGTGAAGGCAGTGGAAAGCATTGTCTAGACAGACAGTTCCTATTAGAATTCACCCCTTCACAACATTAATTTGTTCAACTTTCTGACCAGACCACCAAAGTGGTTCAAGACAATATTCTTTGGTGGCAATTCTAAACTCAATCCATCACACTAATGTGTAGCTTACCCTCCTGGTTCCTCTCCTAGTGATTCTTGATGAAGTGGATACTCTTAATCCCTTGACACACATACACAATAACACACAAAATTGAAAGGTAGAGTTAGAGAGAGAGAGAGAGAGAGAGAGAGAGAGAGAGAGATGGATAGACAAGACACACTTCTCCCTTCTTCATTCGTTAAAGATCATACAAAGACCAACAATTACAAGGGGTGTATCCCCCATGCTACACACCCATTCTTCAAGAAGATTCTTCCAAGAAACTCCCCCCTCACCACTCCACTTTTGGTAATTGCCTCAATGGCCCCTTTAGGTGCTCAGGCTTTCTTGGCTTAGGGTCCCACAAGCCCTTCCTTATCACCACACACTTCAAGAAATCACAATGCTATAGGAGACCTTTAGTCAAGGCTAGAGGAGGAAACTGCTCACCATGGAGTGCTGTACGACCTCCTGGATGACCGTATTTAAATTCCCAATTGAAGGGGAGGAGAATTGGTATGAAAACCTTAGGAATTTCTTAATGGACTTTCGATTCCCACAACACTAGTCTAAGGACAAAATAAAGCAATTGGTACTTAAGAGCAGGGATTTTGTAATTATGGTAGGACACTTGTACAAGAGAGGCACTGACCAGGTGCTCTAGAGGTGTGTGCCATAGCATGCGAAGTTGCATGTAATGAAAGAAGAACATCAAGGAATCTCACAGGCTCATCAAGTAGGGGAAGTGACAAAGAGAAAAATTTTACAAGCTGGGCTTTGGTTGCCTACCATGGCAAAGGATTTACATTTCTTCACCAAGTAGTGTGATATATGTCAAAGAATAGGGATGCCTAATGATAAAGACAGAATGCCAATTTATCCTATTATGCCCTTGCAACCATTTATAAAGTGGGGGCTAGATTTTATAAGGCCAATCAAACCAAAAGCTTAGCAAATAGGATATGAATATATCATTGTGGCAAAAGACTATTTCACTAAGTGGCATGAGGCTAGAGCATTGAGAAGGAACACAACATAAGATGTGGCCAAGTTCCTCTACCAGCAAGTTATCACTAGGTTTGGGTGCCTAATAGATTTATTGAGTGATTAGGGAATGCATTCCTTGAATGATGTCATAAGGGAGATGACAAAAAGCACATGATAATTCACAGTGTACCACACCCAATGTAATGGGCAAGCTGAATTGACCAACAAAATTCTAATTAAGAAGATTAAGAAAATAGTGGAGGCTAACAAGAAGGATGGAGACCGGAAGCTACACAATACTCTATTTGCCTTTCACACCTCCTACAAAGTGACTCCAGGAATGATCCCATTTAGGTTAGCATTTGGTTTGGAAGCAATGGTGCCAATAGAGTACATCATGCCTTCCCTAAGGTTGGTAGTGGAACATAATCTACTAATTGATGAATCTAGAGCACAAAGAATACAACACTTTTCCACTTTGAAAGAGGAGAGGCAAGCAACTACCCTCTTGGCAAAAACTATACCAAAAAGGAGGAAAGCATGGGCTGGCATGGCAAGAATAAAATTTTTAAAGAAGGGGATCAAGTGCTGATATACAACTCTAAATTGGGCAAGCATCGAGGAAAACTCAAGATTTGATGGATTGGGCCATGCATAATACATCAAGAAGTGGAACTAGGAGCCTTCACATTAAAAATAATGGATGGGACAATGCTAGCACAGATAGTCAATAGGTGCAAAAGAAGCCCTACTTTGAAGCTAACCCACCTAGAGAAGAAATAGTCAAAGTAAATGTAATACGGTGTGTGGAATGACAAGGTCTTAGCTCTAAGAGACAAAAAACCTCTAGTGAAAGGCCAAGGAGACCAGAAGAGCAACACAAGAGTGGCCATAAGAGGCATCAATGCAAAAAGAGGAAAAGAACAAATGAAAATCACATAAGTGGTGGTTGTAGTGTTATGCATGCAGTTCAAGTCTAATGACATGACAACAAATGACCTCAAAGTAAGTAGCCGACGACTTCTCCTACTACTTGTTGCAGTAGAACCTTGCCTCCCAAGGGAAAGGGCAAGGCAATAGAGAGTAACAAAGTAGATGTCAAGAAATCTCACATAGGTATGGCCAAGGCCTTGGCACCATTTCCTCCTCTCGCTGTACCCAGCTTGCAAAAACAAGCAAACAATGGATGGGCCAACAAGACAGGTTTTCATGCTTTGGTGTCTTTGGATTGGGCGCACCTATCAAATCATAAGGGGGCTTATAGCCTCATCAAAGAATTTGTGGAAACAAACACTTTAGTACTCCTAGGTAAGCAACCCATATCAATCAATACTAATGTTGTAAGCCAAGCTTTGGGGCTCCCTAATGAGGGAGAAGCTAAGATTGGCAAGACATACACAGATACCAAGAAAAGGGTTAATGCACTAAATCAAGGATGTGATAGATCAGGACAAGAGGGCATAGTTCATTTTCTACCTACAAAGTTTAGCCCTCGTGGAAAAAGGAAAGGATATTTTTGCAAAAAACTATAATTGCTTGCGCATAGCAAAGAAGGGGGAGAAAATCAACTGGGCAGCAGAAAATCTGAGAAAAAGGGTAGCAACAACACTGTAACCATGAGGAAAAACCATTGTACCTGCCCACCTGAAGGCTTTGGGACAAGTGGCACAAGACAACCCAAAAGATCAAAGACAAAGCACTGTAGAGGGGTCAAAAAAAGTAGGAGAATCATCTAAGAGACTAAAAGAGACCATGAACAGGCAAGGCAAACTAAGCGTATATGGGGAGAGACAAGAAGAGGAACAAAAAGAAACCCTCATCATGAGACTACCAAATTGTACAGGAAAAAGAGGAAGCTTAACAAGCATGAAGACCCACAACAACAATAGTAGCAAACCCAATAGTAGCAACAGCAAGAAACTCAAGGGCAATAATGCCACAAGACACAAGAATAATAGCAGCAACAAGAAAGCCACCGAACCATTGAAGAAACCCACAAGGAAAACACACAACAAGGAATGTTGTGCTGTCACATCGCATAAGTGACACAAAGTGAGAAAGAGGAGGCACACTAGGGGAAGTTTGAGGTCATTTTTTTGCCCCCTAAGGAAGTTTGACCAAAAGATTCTTTCAAAAATTGGGCATGCGATAAAATTTTCACAAGTGATCTCAAAATTTGTCGGACCTTGCATTTATTCCTAAGACCAAGAGAAATAACCAACCTATAAAAAAAAACAAATCACTAGTGTAACTTGGTCTCAAGACCAAGCTATAACCTAGAGAGTGATCGTGGTCCTAATATCAAAAAACATGACCAAGCTTCAAGGAAAAAAAAAACTTCTTGTAGCTTGGTCCAGAGACCAAGCTATAACCAATGAGTGAGATCCAAAGATCAAGCCATATTTGTGTAGAGGTGCACCTTGGTCCTAGGAGCATGTTATACTCAATGAGTTTGTTACTAGGACCAAGCCATGAGGAAAACTAGTTATAGAATCATACTATGAGGAAAACAAAACAATAGTGTAGCTTGGTCATAAGAACAAGATATATCCAGCAAGCTAGATTGGAGTATACATATATATATATATGTATATATATTTATATACATATACATACACCCCGATCTTGGATTACCATGAGTTGCCACATGAATGGCTGTCCCAAGGTCACTTCATAATCTGCGTTGTTGCCAAAATCAACAATCACATATGTGTGCACGTAGTCTATGCCACAGCTCGTCATAGTCATGTTCTCTAGCAGCCCTAAAGGTTTGCCTGTTATCCCATGCGGGTTTTGCAAAGTGCCAGCTTCCCCTCACTTCTCCCCGCTTTCGTTGCTATGCTTTTTCTTGCTCCCATATGTAGGATTGCTGAGAACTGATGTTCACTGCGTCTTATGGGGAGATTTGTATTTCCATCCTCTATGTCGAACTGTTTAAAACTCACAGAATTGACTGACATTCCTTGCTTACCGTTTCTTGCGCTGCTATCTCCTTTCCATATTGCTTAGTGTAAAAATCTGTGACTTTTGCCATCGTGCCAAGTTACCTCAAGGGTTTGGTCTAATTTTTATCAAGTCCACCAATGATACTGTGCATGGCACAGGGGCCGACATGAGAGCTTGTAGGTTTGCCGTGTCACTTTCTTCTTCAAGCTCCCACGTCAGGGCTCATAGTGTCCGAAATACTTAGGTAGTGTCTTTACAGTGATAGGCTTTGTTCTTTGAAGAATCTGTTAAAAGGATGAGTTTACACCGCGTCAAGGCTCATAGTCTCTGAAATACTTGGGTAGTGTCTTTAAAAGTGGTAGGCTTGGTTGTGCAAGGACACCTCAATTTCTGATAGAGGAGGTTTTCCCTTGATCAGAAATTTACATCTCTTGTCTCTTATCTCAGCCCATAGCTCCTTTGCTTGGTTTTACTCAGAGGCCCTTGTCTCACCAAGTTACTTGTGGCTATACTCTCTTCTAATTCTTGGGCTTCTACTGCCTCACTTGGTTTTGTAGGCTGCTCTAGAGACACCTTGTTGGGCAATTTCTGTAAAATAGGAGTTAGTGCATAACATAATACTCAATAAATTACTTACCACCTGCAAAAACATCCAAACATAAACATGTTATGAAAATCAATCAATCTTTGGGTACTGACCAATTGGTACCCAATTGTTCTTGGTCTTTTCTTGGTTTCAATCCTGAAACCATTCTTTTCTTTTTACCAAGGTACCCCATTCTTGGCAGCAATTCCAATGTTCTGCCTGAATTCTTCTCGATTCTTAACTTTTTTTTAAAAGGAATTAGTCATCCGACTATCCAGATGTTAAACAGTACTAAGTCATATTTAAGACAACTTTGCCAGACTGTACATTCCATCGAAAGAAGAATTTATTTTTTTTATATTTTCATTAAAGAAGGATAGTCCCAGTGACACATGTATTACAAGTACCTCTATCTGAGGCATGATGGGATTACCATGCGAGTGGATTTACCTAAGCACAACTACTATGACGTGACCAAATTACCAGTCAACAACACTTTGAGTGAACCACAAGGTCCTCCAAGAGATCCAATCACCAGATTGTTTACAGAGAAGAGGATAACCTATGGCTCTTTGAAGTGGAAGGGCAAGAAACCCTAGCGTGATGTACGTCACACACCGACAAGGCAATAATGGAACCTTACACATATATCCTAGAGCATTTTCTTGAAGATGAGAAGGAAAACCAAGAGTGGATGCATGTCCTCCCAACCATATGACACATGTACCATAGAACCAAAGGCGACTTTCTATGATGGGGACAGCTATGATGTCATCCCCATCTGTGTGGTGACCCCGATCTTGGAGGAAGAGTTGCTCAAATTGAAGATCACTACAGATACATGGAAAAAAACACAAGTGAATGAAAAATGAACAATGAGTGTGACCATGATGGGTACATGACGGCGGAGGATAATCTAGTAACAATCGGTGGTCACTATAATGGGCTCATAACGGCTCAGCGCATTCTTCAAGATGGTTTATGCTCACTATATTTATTCAGGGATGCTGTGATACATGTAAAATTTTGTGACATTCGCCAGAGGCATGCAACCAAACCCACCAACCAAGCTAACATGGCTCTGCAAGTCTCGTTGGCATGGCTGCCATTTGAGAAATAGGGTATAAATTTCATAGGCACGATCAATCCTGTAGGAAGCTACTAAAGATTGCAGCTCATCCACCGTGGAAAAGTTTCCCTATGAAAATACCTTGTGCAGGTTTGGCTCTCCACTTGAAGTTACTAGCTTCAAGGCACTCATTATGTCAATAAGCTTCTGCCTAACATTTTCTACAGGTCCAAGATCTTCCACCGAAAGTCTTGTTCTTACTACCCCATAGCAAATAGCCAAGCAGAGAGTAAAAATAAGGTACTGATCTCTCTGCTCCGCTAACTTGTCATCAGCATCCCTCCTCATGGGGGCCACAGGCTATTTTGGGTGCTACTTGGGCATACAAAACCGCATTCAAGGCCACAACTCATCGCTCGCCGTTTCAATGAATATTTGGCCTAGAGGCAATAGCACCAATGGAGTTCCAATACCAGTCAACTTGCTCAGGGTAGACTCCGCCATGGCAAGAACTCAGGCAAATGCAACACGTCTCCCTGAGCTCAAAGAAGAGCGCCCATTGGCAGCAAAAGCGTTACTGAGTAGAGCATCAAAGAAGAACATCTTGGCATAATAGATATTTGAAGACTTGCACATTTGGCAAGGGCTATTTGGTGCTTCTTTTTGAGGCTAAATCTGTCAAGAAAGCACAGAAGCTGCTTTTGGTGTGTTAAGGACCTTTCGTAACTGATGAAATCTTGCCACAAGGTGTTGTACAGCTCAGAACGTTGTCAAAAATTACCATGGGTCATGCCTGAAACCTTATCTTGTCACTGCAGAGCACTACAATTCGCCCCTTCAAGATTGGCTTGTAACAGGCCAAATACACTAGACAGTGAATGTGTCGAGAAAAGGCTGCCCCATGGGAATATTTGAGGCACCAAGACATGTACACAAGAGATGGCACGTAAGTTATAGGCTGCCTTAACTATCTAGCACGAGGCATTCTTCTGTAAAACAAAAGATAACTTCCTTCTAAGTTGGTATATCTTATCACTACGATTTCTCTCTATTTTTATATAGTATCTACCTCACACACAATGTGTGTGTGTGTGTGTGTGTGTGAGAGAGAGAGAGAGAGAAGACTAGACATTCAAAGAAACAGACCATGATCATCATCATGGGGCCCGAACAAAGAGCAATGCCGTGTGTCGGGCCCATTGTCGCCATGATCATCATGACCCGTAATTAAGAGCAATAACAGCAAACCCCTACATTCTACCAGGCAAGAGAAAGCCGCCCACTTGCAAAAATAAGGTTTAGCACCACAAACCCAACTGGAGATCTATTTGCTACAGCCAGCAATAGATCCTCTGGGCATCCACCAGGAGCAATGCGCACGTGAATCGTAAGCTCCTACAGACAAGGTTTAGTCACAAGACACCAAAATGTACAAAACCAGTGAGAACCTGCATAGAGTTGGATAGATACCATGTATCTCAATCCCACAGAGGCAAATATACATTGTTTTTCGTAACCAATAGCTACCTACACTAGCACCAAACACCTTAGGCACTACATGCACAGGCACCTGCTATCGTTATGCGTCCACTGCCTGAGAGATACCATCCCCCGCTAGGCTGTCGGCCTCATCTTCAATCAAGACAATTGTCTCCCCGGACCTCTGTTGAACATCAAACAACACATTATCAATACACAAACATATCAACACTTCTTAGATGTCAAAAAATGTCACTTCGTAAATACTCAACCCGGATGAGCTTGTTGACCATAGTTGTTCTCCCATGCTGCCCTCATCACTGCCTTCCTTGGAGCCATCTTCCTTGGAGCCTTCCGATGTGGAATCCGTCTTGGCTGGTGAACTCTCATCCCTAGGCAGTGGCACTCCTATACAATGTGGCACAAAATCTCCAGAGTGATCAGTCTCGATAATCTGCAGGTGTGCAAGTGTCTCTACCACATTGGAGGCAGTCGGCCTCTTGTAAGGATCTGAATGCAGCATGTCTCTTATCAATGTCTTCATCTTAATCCAACTCTCATTGCTCGAGGGCAGGTATACCAACACACTCTCCTCCTTCCCACAAATATGTTTCCACCCTTTGGTCTTGTAGGGTTTCAGCTTTCTCAGGCTTACTCCATTCAAGAGGTAGAGCAAATCAAGGTATATGGTTCCCATGGAGAAGATGTCTGCCGAACGTCCCCTACAACATTCTTGAGACTCGAAAAGGGGTGTTCCAACTTGCGCCGCAGACTTTGACAGCTTCTTGAAGTGCTTGGCGAGACCAAAATCAAGCCACACGGGGTATACGTCTAACTTCTGGGCTGAATCCTGTAAACTATTCACAAATATCCCCACATTTGAAGGTTTCACATCACGATGCTTGACGCAATTGGCATGAAGCGTTGCCAAGCCCCGAGCCATGCAAAGCATCCAATCCAAAATCATGTATCCAGCTATCTTCCGCTCCTTGGCTTCTTTCCACCACCTAAACTTGCAAGGCGCTGCGAGAAATTCTCCCAGATCTGTATCCACAAAAGGGTAGAGAATAAAATACATATCATTGCCCTGTTCGTATGACGCCCTCAAGCTAAGAAGATGCGGATCTTTTGGGAGACGTTGAAGCATCTCTAGCTCACGGCTGGCAGCCTCTTGTTCGTCCGCACCAACAAATCTTAGCTTCTTGCGGGCAAAGCTCACTTCACCCTCCTTCACCTCGTGCACGGTCCCAAAAGCCCCGCGTCGCATCCTGCTGCCCCTGACATCACAAAAGGGCACACTTTCATAAATCTTGAGGATGCGATGCTCCTTTTCGTCGAAGAACACGGCACAATACCGACTCTGTGCCTCATAAAGATCGTGTTGGAAGACCGCTGTCAAACCAGGGACCTTAGCAAGTTGCTCAGGAGAGTACGGGAGCCTACTGTCACATAACCCGGCTTTAGCTAATGCGAAGATGACCTCCCTGGGAAAGAAATCCGGCATACTATCAATTATCTTCCAAGTGATGCCCATGACCTTAGAAATAAAGTGACCCACTGTCATAGTAGATCTAGTGGTAATCTTCAGGTCTAAAAGTGGCATCTGCACAGCCTCTGGGCCAAACCTGGCAATCAACTCCTCCATTAGTTCGTCTGGATGCAGTTGCATGCGCTTCTTCGGCTCACTTTCTTCTGCGACATCAGGACCACTTCCTTTGAGGCGGAAGACTAAGTGAACAGTGCAGGATTTGTGGATGCCATAATAGCTCAATCTCCTCATAGAGTCCAACTGTCTGCCTGCAAAGATGAGCCTTTGCTCCTGAGGAAGAATGCCCAAGCGAGCATGGATAAGTGCCTGTAAGGAGAACACCTTTTCTCTCACGCCCAAAGTGACAGCTATGCTTTGGCCATGCTTCACGAAGATCTGCATCGTGCCATCCTCGGCAACCAACATGCTGCTCTTCTCCTTCTTAGGACGTAGGTCCTCCATAAACCTCCTCCTACGTACGCTTGTTCTGCAAAAGCGAGGCGTAACCCTCGGCTCTAACTGGCACGGAGGTGCGAATGTTTTTAATAAAAAACAGCCTAGCCAAAAGTGGAATTTGTTAAATAAAAAAACGGCCTGCCGATAAGTTCAAGTTCTCTTGCTGTGCAAGTTTTTGCCGCCCTTCAACTGGTGTCCTTTGCTGTTTTTGCGCCTTTAGGTATGTTACACCTCAATTGCAAAAGCTCATAATGTTGAAGGCTTTAGGGAAAGATAAGGCAAAAGGACCCTCTTTCCTATAAAAAGGCATGAACTACGCCTCTTTTCTATTGTAATTACTACTTTGTACATTGCGACAACATCATGACCTTTTGCAAGCTAGGCGTAGCATACCTAATTAGGTGCAGTGGGATTTTGTTATATCTAGGCCTTCATGCCACGTCATTGTCGGTGCCCAACAAGTTACAGGTTAACCCGCATGAATGAACATGCGGTTGAACAAAAAAATGTTCATTCACCACCCTACACACTCACGAGGGACTTGAACCCAAGACCCCACGTAAGAGGCAAGCAACTTAACCATCCAAACGTGTGCGCGATGGTGAAATGGCCAGCCAGTGACGTTTGAACATACTTATGTTCAAACACTGGCTGGCCACGAAAAAAAAGGGTGCCGGTTGCCAACGGCGATTGCCTGCCACACCGGTGGGGCAGGCAATCGCCACGGTGGCAACTGTACCAAGAAGTATCGTTAGCCTGTGTGATGGGGGTAGGAAGCCTAGTTAGGCTCATAATGTTGAAGATTATAAAGAATGATAAGGCAAAATGACCCTCTTTCCCATAAACGAAAGTGCCCAAAACTTCATGTGTTTTGAAATCACAAGGAGTGAATGTTGGGTGTATTAATGAAATGTGCTTCTTCTCTCGGCTCACTCGTCTGCACCCTTGCTGCGGTTAGCCTTTGGCTACGACTCGTGCTCTTTCTCTCCGCTTATACACACACCTACCCGCAGACAAACAGCTCTTTCCTTCAATTTTCCATTGGAGGTTAGCTCTTTTGTTGGGCTTTATTGCTTCTTTATCCCTAGCATAGAAGGGGAAAATGTCTAACACTTATTGGATAGAAGGGAAAATGTGAAAACAAATGGCATAGTTTATTGAAAAAAGGATGGAGAAACAGCAAAAGTTGTAGGTAGGCACTATTTTGAATATCAAAAGTGCGACTTTGCTTTCAAATTGTTGGGTTCTAAAGTCTTCCTATTATCTTACTCATGAGAGCTTTGCATTGCAAAAAAGTAACATAAACTCAAAATTTGAGGTTTGTACAAGCCCAAGGGTCCTTTCTATAGGTTTTTCACAATCTTTAGGAAGCCAAAAACAATTAACTTGAAGAATAAAAGCTCTCTGCACCTTTTAAAAAATCTCTCCTCCTTACACTTTTGAGCTTACTTCAATTAGCGCTTGTTATCCATTTAAACACTTTTGTGTTGCCCTTATGTGGTTATGGTATCTAGGGTTTTCTTCTACCTTGAATTTATCGAGAGAGAGAGAGAGAGAGAGAGAGAGAGAGAGAGATTATTTTTGTATGTATGTGTGCACATCTAGATTATATTTGTATGTATGTGCACACATCTCGATTATATATATGTGCACACATCTCGATCATATGTACGTTCGGAGGTGAGTTTGTTCCTTCATGATTGATAACTTTTGATGCATTGTTCCATAGCTTGTTGGTAATATTTCAACTTCATGGTTTGGTGTTTATCCTCATGAATAGATGGCGATCATGTGTCTTTTGAATGGTTAATGGTCACTTCATGTCTTGATGATTATCTTAAGCCTTTATGATTGGGATGATTTTTCTTGATTCTTGGAAAACCAAAAAGCCTAGATTTTGAGTAGTTCCATTTATGGTCATGCTACACCTAAAGGGATGATGGAACTTGTCTTTTGAGCTTTGCTTAAAGAGAGGATAAGCTTTGATGAAGAGGGTAGATGATGACCTTGTTGCATATACTAGAATGGGTTACTCAAAGCTAATAGCAATAAATGGTTTGCATGTCAAGAAATAGGACTTCTTAGTTCTAGGATTGCATTCAAGATTGCTTGAAAAGTTTCCATGCTTGATGGTTATGTGTTCTTGCTGATTTTCTCTTGACAAATCCTTTCTTAGAAAGGTTATGTGTCCATTACCTTGTATAAGGGATAAGAGAGTTGCATGGAATGTTGATGTAAGTACTTAGATGCAATTCTTTTGATACCTCAATGAATTGAAGGATTGTGTTCATTGTCCTTGAAAGCATGACATGTGATCTTCTTGCGTAAGTGAAGACATAATTTGAGATAGATTGTAAACCTCTTGAGCGTTGAATAGTTGAAGGACAATGATTCATGCCCAAGACTTTCTTTTGCTAGTTCTCAAGTCTTTGAAAAAAGGAAGTAGGCTTAGTACGGTCTCATGATTAGCTAGATTAGCTTGGTTGTTATATACCTGCGGGCAAGAGGGAAACCTGACATGGTTGGTCCACTTGTATGATAAGGAATGCCTAGAGTGGTTGATCCAAGTATTGCTAACCTTTTTTTATTGCAATAGTAGGAGATGTTGATCTCAATTGAAGCGCGCGCCTTCTATGCATTGGTGTGGTTTTGATTGGTATTTTATCTTGCACAGCAAAGCGTGGTGTGAGATTGGTTCATACAAGACTCCACCAATCCCCAAATCTCCCATATTTTTGACTTTCTTTGTATAGTTTAGTGGGAGATCTTGGAGTTGCGCAGAAGTTACCAGTTCTTCACTGTGATAGTCAGAGTGCTATTGCCTTGGCAAGGAATCCGGTGTTTTATGCAAAGACAAAACACATTGATGTGCGACATCATTTTGTTCGAGGATGCCTGGTAGAGAAGAGACTTGACTTGGTGAAGATACATACCAGTGAGAACACATCAAACACCCTTACTAAGAGCCTCTCCAGTGATTAGTTTTAGCATTGTTTGGGCATTACGTGAAGATGCTATTATTCTTCACTGTTTTGTATACTTTTTATAGTTGTTGGCATCTCACATTGGCCATTTAGTGGAAGAATGTTGGGTAAATGGCCTCAGTGGCCGACGCCCACCGCCCATCACTAACACTTACTAACCATAAGTGTATAGTATATACTAGTGAGCCACTCACTTATAGTATTATCATTACCGATAATACAGAAGGAGAGGGTAAGGCTCTCCCTCACCACTCCTATGTGTCGTCTCTCTCGCGCGCTCTCTTCCTCTCGTCTCAGCAGTTCCTTGCTTCTGCGCACCGCTTCCCTTCATTGTTTCCCAATCATTGTGAGGATTTCTTCCTGCATTCATTAGAGACTATAAATACATAAGATGAATGGAATAAATTATTAGTATACAAAAGATGCAAGAATATACCTTGGATGTGAGTTTGGTAAGATAACATTTGGATCTCTTTCGGGATAAAATCTATAGATGGTGCGATCAAGCAAGGATGCCCTCTCTATATGGTATCTTTCTTTAAATAATGACATTTGTGCAACACGACGAGAGCTACCAACATCAAATAAGTCTTGTATAACATCCATCAAACTCCAAAACATCATTTTAAAATATTCGGCCTAAAAATACAATTCAATCATGCTTCTATTTGTAGGTTGAAGGCAGCATTCACATGCTTTTGCAATAACAGAACACAACACCCTAGATAATTCAGATCCAACCTAAAAAAATCTAACCTCAATGACCAAGCACTCTAAAATATTGATTTTGCATATCAAACATGAGCTCGCTCAAACCTCCTCCATTGAAATTTCAATTTAGAAAAGAGAGGAAATGAGGGAGTCGTACTAGACTACTCTCCTTTTGACAAGGCTTCCTATAGTGCCCAATTTGGGTGTGCCATGCCACAATCTCTGGGTGTCAAAGACTCGACATCTAATGTCCCACATTTTCCAAACACTGAAATCCATGCAGATTGTGAAGGAACCTTTCAAGAGGAGGATTGCGAACAAGAACACAAACCGCGCAAGTGCTCTAAGAATTGGACTTGTGCAAAAGCCCTTAAGCCTATACAAGTGAGCACTATCTTTGACGGTGGTAAATTTGGAAGGGCAGGAGAGAACTCAAAGTTTTGGGATCAAATAGGAGATTTGCTGCAAAAGGACAACAATTCCTAGATAGTGCAATTGTTTAAAGCAGATGTCCATTACTGACTTGAGAGCTCTAGAAGAGCTTATGGACTCCTATCTTGCAAAACAACATAGGTTTTTTACTAATTTGTTGAATGAAGTGGAAAACATAGAATAGTTGAAAGAGAGAGAAAAGTAGGAGAAAGAGGATAGATGGAGGGCCGAGCAGCGAGAACAAAGATGTGTGTTTGCGAATGCGATGATCATTCTCACTTAAAGACTTCCTGGAGAACATCGAGTGCTAGCTTCATGAAGCCAATGGAAAACTTATTTGAGAATCTTTTAGATGAGAAGGGGGCAAAAGGTACAAGCATCGTAAGTGGTCGAAGGTGATGCAATTGATCAAATTGAGGACTATAATGGACAACAAGTTTAGCAATCCCACAAGAAGGGCAAATTTGGGTGTACAAGGCATTCATAGAGGTGGGAAGCACTATACAAAGAAGTGGGATTTCCACACCCTGCACAATGTTTGAGTATCCTAGGCCAATTGGCGCTTCTTCCCATAGACTTTCCTTCTTGTACAATTGGACAGTAACTAATCCTGGTACTTAAAATAAGGTCCAGCTAGTGCAGATTGGACTTGCCCCTTACTTTCAAAGTTTTCTTGCTCTCTAAATCCCACATTGGCTATCAACATCAACATTTAGGCATTCATGATTACCATATGATTGGCATTAACTGTCTGGTACTCACAACCAAGTTTTCTTTGAGAGCAATGCGGACAATCTTAGTGACAGTAGACACAGATATAGTCTCTCTCTCTCTCTCTCTCTCTCTCTCTCTCTCTCTCTCTCTCTCTCTCTCTCTCTCTCTCTCTCTCACACACACACACACACACACACACACACACACACATTGCCTCCATGCAAGTCCACATGTTAGCATAGTATTTTTCTCCACAAATATATTTACTATTGCAATTCTAACAAGTTTTGCTACTAATGGTTATGGGGGCATTTATACCAGGACTAAGGAGGAAATATAAGCTAGCTTCCATATGAGTACACATCAACATTGATGTTTTGATAAATTTGATAGTGTTCACACTTCCAGATGTGCAAACATTGCCCGACTTTTGCGTCGTAGGCATTGCAATGGTGTCTGCTGTGACGTGCCAGGGAATGAATCTCATGGATGTGCAAAAGATTCTACCATCTTTTCTTGCATCATGTCTCCTTTGTTGTTGAAAAAATTGAAGACACATACCATAGACCATTCAATGACCTAAGACATAGAACTATCCAAATCTACATTTATACATGTTATTGAAAAAGTTAAAGACACATACCATGGACAATTCAATGACCTAAGGCATAGAACTACCAAAATCTACATTTATACATAGGAAGCCAATTAAATGGTCTGACATCGAAAAAATAACATGTTCCAAACCTTTGACCAAGATGAGTTCAAAAGTAAACCCTTGTCTTTTTCTTATGTTGCCCACATGATGAAGTTATGTATCTCACATTAAACTCCATCAGGGCAAGCAACTCGTTGGCATAAATAAAGTAGTAGGGGGTGGCTGTTCAACTCTATGCCAAAACTAATTCAAAATTGGCAAGAGGAGTGTATAGTCAGAATACATATTCAACATTGCCAAGTAATGAGTGTCTAAACAAAGCAGGACCCAAAGAATGGTGTACTATAACTAAGCTGTGCGGTGCCAAATGCATGTTGCATGCATGGATCTACAATAACGTTCAATACTCCATCCTTAATATTACCTAAGTTGCAATGTTGCCACCCTAGGAATTTACATCATAGGCCATGCTTAGCTAGTCTAGAACTAAAAAGGTGAAACTTGAATGAAAGTGAGCAATATCTTACCATTTACCAATGCCAATCAAGAGGTTTGTTTATCATGCACACCTTATCAAGTGAAAACACTCAAGACCAACAAAATTCTTTTCTTTTCAAAGCATCAATAGCACTATATCACCTGTACAAGCTTACAACAGACCCTATTCTCTCTTCTAGATGGATATCCTCTAAGAGGTTCAGCTCTCAACTTTCTGAAGTTCACAACGATAATTCGAGGGTACACTTGCATAGCATAAGCCAAGGAAATGGAGAAAGGAAATTTTTGTTTGGGCTGATAGAAAATGGATTGTTGCACAAAGTTGCTGGTTTCAATTTGCATCGCCTTCATGAAAAGCCTCAAATTGTCAAGGGTCCCAAGATAAGAAAAATGGGTTCAACTACCCCCACACGGTGCAAAGAGACAAAGGGTGCAACAGAATGGGTAGTGAACAACCCAAATGCACTTTCATGAATGTCAAACTATGCACATTGGCCTCCGCATCTTAATTTTGACTGGTACACGAGCAAAGATAAAAGACCAGAAGTCTGGCACAAAGCGTACCTGAAGAACACCTGCGGCCTCCTGGGCAAGCTTCTAGAAGGCAGGGGTCGCAGCCCAAAACAAGGCCATGCAACCCTTGCCCGAGAAGGTAGGGGTCGTGCAGCTGTGGCCCGTGCCTTCTAGGGCAGAGGTTGCACGGCCCTATTTTGGGCGCAACCCTTGCCTTTAAGGGCAGGGGTCGTGTGGCCCTTGCAACTCGACTAGGTTGCAGTCCTGTTTGGGGCCGCATCCTCTGCCCTCCTAGGCAAGGGCCACAACCCTTAATAGGGCTTGCCTGGCCCTTTGGGCTTGGAATCCTCTTGGGCTGGGGCCTCTAGGGCCAAGACCCAGCTGTGCCATCGTAGAGAGAGAGGGTGTGACGTGCCGCCGCGGGGCAGAGACTCTGTCTCTGTGCATGCGCGCGCGTCTCTCCTCTCGCCCATGCTCGTCTGCGCCCGCGCCTGCCCTCCCTTCATGCCCGCTTCCTCCTGCCCTGCCTGTTCCCTCACGCGCGCACTCTGTGTGGGTGCGTGTCTGTGTGTTTGTGTGTGTGTGTGTCTACGTGTATGTCTGTGTGTGTGTGTGTGTTTGTGTGTGTGTGTGTCTGCGGGTATGTCTGTGTGTGTGTGTGTGTTTGTGTGTGGGTGTGTGTGTGTGTCTTTGCATGTGTTTGTTTGTTTGGGGGAGGGAGTGTTTTCTATTGTTTGTTCGCTTGTGTGTATGCTTGGTGTTTTGCATGTTTGTTTGCGTGTGTGTGTTTGGTGTGTGTTGTTGGTGGGTAGGTTTAGGGTTTGTGGGCGGCATGGGGTCTCTCTTTTGGGGCTTCTTGTCAGATCTGGGGGCTACTTTTTCTACAGCTCAGGCAGTATAATGTACCTCCAGCGATGTTCTTCAGGAGGTTCTTGTGGATGCTCGTTTGGGATATAGGATCCTTTTGCCCTCGGGGTGGATTGTTGTCCGTTCCATGCCCTCTACTCTTCCTTCTGTACCATCTTCTTTTGTCCTGTGTGCAAGAGGTTTCCCCTTGTACTTTGAAAGGGGTTTAAGTCCCCCTTATCTCTTGTAATACTTGGCCATTTGGTCTCTTGAAGTAATGAAAGGGTCAAAGCCCAGTTGAAACTGTAAAAGAGAGAGAGAGAGAGAGAGAGAGAGAGAGAGAGAGAGAGAGTACGCGGGTGTGCGTGCATCTGCATGTACGTGTGCTTGTGTGCGCGTGGGTGTATGTGTGGGTGGGTGCGTGGGTGGGGGGTGCGAGTGTGTGGCTGTCTGTGTATGTGTGTGCGTGGTGTGTGTGGATGCACAAGTGTGTGGGTGCTTGTGTGTGTGTGGATGCACAAGTCTGTGGGTGCTTGTGTGTGTGCGTGCATGCGTGGTGTGTGTGGATGCATGAGTGCGTGCATGATTTTTTGTGTGTTTGTGTGTGAGTTTGTGTGGGTGTGAGTGTGTCGAGTTTGGGCGTAGGCCGCGCTCTCTCTCTCTCTCTCTCTCTCTCTCTCTCTCTCTCACTTTAGTGAGGACTCCTCTTCTTTTTAGAGGTGTTTTTAATGCTTTCTCATCCAGGTCCTTCTCCCCCCTTTGTCTCTTCCTCGTGCTTGAGATGGTGAAGCCTAAAGAAGCTACGGACGTGTAGCCCCCAAGTAGCCTGTTGGATGGCTCTCTTCTCTCTCGCTCAAAATCTTTATTGAGAGGTGTAGTGGGCGCTTTTGTGTTTGCTGGTCTTGCAGCACCTGCGGGGTGGTGCTCCTTTGGCTTCAGTGTCAGTGCCTCGCTTTACTGTTTTGGGTGGTGGCTACTGAGCAGATTTTGTAGATGTTGGCCACTGATGCGCGTGGTTCCCAGTGTGACTTGCCTGCTCTGCTGGTGTTTACCTCCGTGAGCCTTTCCTTTGTCCGATTTCTTCATCGATTTTCTCTTTGTGGCTTTCTCCTTTCCATTCTTGAGTACTTTAGTGTATCCTCGCCTCTTTCCCTCTTTTTGTATCCTATTGGCTTCTTCTCTGAGAGTTCTCTCTCATCCTGCGCTCATATCTCGGGGACCCATCCTTCAAAAGCTAGCTAGATATCTCTCCTCTTTGGTGGGTTGGGTTGGTCTTCCATGGAAGCTTGTCCTTTGTAGGGTGCAGTTTGGTCTTCTTGGTGCAGTTTTGTGTTGTAGTTCTAGTTGTGATTGACCATGGTGGCTTCTCCAGCAACCCCCTTTCTTTTTACCGGTTGTTGCATGTAGCTTCGTCGTCCCTCTTTACGAGGGGTTTTTTCCCCTAGCTTTTCTTTGTAATAGTCTTTAGCTTCTGTTAGCTTGGTCATGTACTGTTTCTTGTTCGCTTTATGCCTTCAAGAATATTTTTTTTTCTCTTTTGGTATAATGGTGCATCCGACTCATAATGTGAAGCTAGATACAACATTATGCCTTGTATATAAGTACCCTCATCAATTTTATTTAGAACACACAAAACCCACATTGCAAGAGACAACCATATTTGCATTACCATGACATCATACAAAAAGGCTAAGACAAATTTGTACATCAAAATTGTCCAAAACTATATCACCTATATAAACACAAAGCCATAAACACGATCATAAACACATAACTTGCCATAAAGTCACAAGATACTATAAATTTCCATGAAATTCCATAAGACATATTATCTTACCTAATTA
>NC_141048.1:70861979-70866979 GCF_041138505.1 Cibotium barometz
CAAAACTCAAAATTCCTTATCGCATAGCTTCAATTCTGGATTGCAGAAGAGACACAAAACGAATGGCCTCCTCTGCCTTCATTTGGAGCGCAAGTTGCTGAACTTGTACCGGAGTGCTTGGTTGAACTGGAGGTTCTCTAAGTACTGCATCTTGTGTGGTATACAGTCTCATCTAAACCAAGTGGATGTCATAAATCTGCACATGAAAATCAGCAAACAAACTTCTCAGATTTGGAACCTGGTAAGCAGCCTCAAAAACAGTCGCACATCTATCTTTCCAAATCAACCAAAGGAATTCAGCTCTGACTCTGGCCCAACTTCGTGAGAGCACCCCCACCGTATCCCCTAGAAGTAGTTGTTTAGCAGAGGGCAGGCCGCCCAGAGCAAACCAAATCGATGACAATATGTCAACAGATCTCTGACAATTTCTGAACAGATGCCCAATATCTTCAATGCTAAGTTTACATCTAGCACATACCCCATCTGAGAGCCCACATTTCCTACACTTGTCACCTGTCCAAATGGCTTTATGCATAATCAACCACAATAACACAGATTTCTTAGGCTGAATCTCTTTAGACCAAATTGAGTGAAATTTGAAGTTCCATTGGCGCCTGTCATAAAGGACTGACCATCTCTTGTTGAGAGCCACATGTACAGGGGTAGACGGTACTGCTTGCACACGAGGGGGGTGACAGAACGCTGTGCCTCCTCTCCAACATAAGCCTTTGATGGAAATGGGCTCGGAGACTGATATCTGCCATGCCTCATTTTCAGGAAAGATGTTGATACAATCTCGCACCAGCATCACTTCCCAAGGGAGGAGTGAGAATTTTAACAGAAGTTCATCATTAGTCATCCACCTATGGGAGGGAAATTGCCACACATCAGCCCATACTTTGATGCCCTTCTTGTGAATACGTAGAGCAGTACGTATTGAAATGCTGGACACTGGAGGAACTAGACTAAGAGGAAACCACAGAGAGTCCGAAGCTCTGATAGAGTAACTGTGTCTGCTTTCCCACACAACCCCTACCTTGTCACGAAATTTGTTCCAAGCTTTCCATAAAGAGCGAAGCAGCTCAGACCCTTTAGGTTTGACAGTTTCATGTCCTAGCAAGATAGTAATCCAAGGCAGATCCTTCCAACCTGAGAAATTTTCCAAGGAGAATTGGTCAAAGTTTCTGAATAGCAGACGGGAAGAGCATTCCTCACGGTGAGAGACAGCTCTAATAATAGTCTTAACAGCAAGACGGTCAGCCCTAGCAAGAATATCTACAACCCCCAGTCCCCCTTTGTCCCTGGGAAGGCAACAAAATTCCCATTTAACTTTGGCAGCTCCTCTCCTGAAAGGGTCTCCTGACCAAAGGAAGTTCCTACAAGCTTTTCAATTTCCTTAGATGAGAGTCTGGGGGTCTCCAACAGGTGAGGAAGAAAAGGACGTAAGCAGCTAAAAAATGATTAATTACCAGCACTCTGCCCGCTAACGATAGCTGCATACCCATCCATCTATTCAACTTGCCCCTGAATTTATCAACTATCCAGTCCCACCTTTCTTCAGGGTAACTCCGAAGCCCATAGGAATGCCTAGCAACCGAAAAATTTCACTAGCCCGAATGTTCTGATAGCCCTACTGAGCCAGCCAAACTGGGAGATTTCCTTCAACAGAGAACACTCCCGTTTTTGTATGATTGACCCTTGAGCCAGATGCTATACAAAAGGTGTCCAGCACCTTCCAGAAGGTCAGGAGAGAATTCTGATCATTGATGAGCAAGGCATTGGTGTCGTCCGCAAACTGAGAAAGAATCTGAACACCATTTGAGCTAGGTAAGGGAATGCCTTTGATTAGCCCCAGACTCTGGGATCTTTGCACCATGCAATTCAAACTATCCACAGAGATCACAAACAACAGAGGAGCAAGTGGACAACCCTGTCTGATCGACCTCGCCAGGGGGAAGACATCTGACATTGAGTTATTTAGCGCCACTCTAGCTGAAGCATTACCGAAGAGGGTTTTAACAAACTGGATCAAGCTCGGGCCAAACCCCATCTTCTCCAGATAGAGTAATACAAAGCTCCACTCCAGCCTGTCTAGGCTTTGTCAAAATCAACTTTGGCAAAAATAAAGTCAATCCCTTTCTCCTGAGCATACTCTACTCCTTCCCAAATTGAAATTACAGCTTCAATGAGTCTTCGTCCACGGATGAATCCTTTATGCTCTGCTGAGATGTGTTTCATTAAGCTGGGAGTGATCCTGCAGGCTATCACTTTGGCGAGCACTTTGTATACAGAATTCAGCATAGTCAGAGGCCTCCAGTTCTCTAGGAGATCCTTAGGCCCTCGTTTGTGGATAAGTTTTATCACTCCCATATTGATAATAGTGGGCAAGGCAGAGTACTTCACTGATTCTTCCCAAACCCTCTGAATGAAAGGGGCAATCCAATCTTTGAAGGCAAGGAAGAACTCACCCGGCATACCATCCAATCCACGGGTTTTGTTTGGTTTCAAACTCTCTATGGCCATCTTAATTTCTGAGATTGAAATAGGTACATATTCTTCTCTGAGAGAGCTCTCTCATCCTGTGCTCATATCTTGGGGACCCATCCTTCAAAAGCTAGCTAGATATCTCTCCTCTTTGGTGGGTTGGGTTGGTCTTCCATGGAAGCTTGTCCTTTGTAGGGTGCACTTTGGTCTTCTTGGTGCAGTTTTGTGTTGTAGTTCTAGTTGTGATTGACCATGGTGGCTTCTTCAGCAACCCCCTTTCTTTTTACCGGTTGTTGCATGTAGCTTCATCGTCCCTCTTTACGAGGGGTTTTTTCCCCTAGCTTTTCTTTGTAATAGTCTTTAGCTTGTGTTAGCTTGGTCATGTGTTGTTTCTTGTTGGCTTTATGCCTTCAAGAATATTTTTTTTTCTCTTTTGGTATAATGGTGCATCCGACTCATAATGTGAAGCTAGATACAACATTATGCCTTGTATATAAGTACCCACATCAATTTTATTTAGAACACACAAAACCCACATTGGAAGAGACAACCATATTTGCATTACCATGACATCATACAAAAAGGCTAAGACTAATTTGTACATCAAAATTGTCCAAAACTATATCACCTATATAAACACAAAACCATAAACACGATCATAAACACATAACTTGCCATAAAGTCACAAGATACTATAAATTTCCATGAAATTCCATAAGACATATTATCTTACCTAATTAAAGTCCAATTGATATTTGGCCTTGATGCACAAAATCCTCAAGAAGGGGAATAAGACTACTACTGCAAACATAGTTTTCCTCGTGCCCTTGCATTACACCAGATGGCTTGCGGTTGAAAATATAAGTGCAAAATACCATAGACCATATGCATAAACCATAACAATAACTATAAACAACCATAGCCATAACCATAATCAAAACCCTAACAAAACATGACCATAACAAAACATAATCATAAAACAAAGTTTACATGAAATTATGAGTTGCCATAAATAGAAGTTCAACACTTACAAAATATGCATGAAAAGTCTCCCATTTTTTGATTCCTAGATGCAAGCTCCCCACACTCTCCATATGCCTTGTTGTGGCCTCCTCTTGTTGCATGTATTTAGAAGGATTTGCTTCATGCTTTCTCCTTTCATCATTGTAATCTTTCACTTTACGAGTGACATCAATATGCCAATGCTTCAAGACATCTACCATGCAATCCTTCACTCTCTTGGGAGGAACCTCTACACTACCTACTCTAGATAATAAAATCCTACATGATTTGATCAATAACATAGTCCTTATTGTCTTTTGGGAGATGAGGGTATGTAGCAATGAAGTTGTTTTGGAAGACTTTATGACATATTTTGCATATATGCCTCTTCATTGCTTGCCCAACTTCATCCATGACCACATTGCCATTCTCTGATAAATAGCTCATTTGATCAAGGCTTGGTGGTTTTGTAGAGTATTTACATTTTGATTGTAAGTGTGGATTTGGAAAACACTCTCAAGTGGTGGACGTCATATGGATGGGTTTAAGTATCTTCTGCAACCCCCATCACCATGGCTAGAGCTTTGTCTCCCACATTTATGCCCCACATTACCAGAGTGTCATGAGTGGGAGGCATTCTTATGGGCATTTCTTTTGGTGTGAAATTTGTGGTGGTGGTGTGGGTTGGGGTAGTGAATATATACATATACCTCCTCCAAAATACGTAATTTGTTTATTAACATAGTCCTTATTGTCTTTTGGGAGATGAGGGTATGTAGTCATGAAGTTGTTTTAGAATACTTTATGACATATTTTGCATAAATGCCTCTTCATTGCTTGCCCAACTTTATCCATGACCACATTGCTCAGTCTCTGATAAATAGCTCATTTGATCAAGACGATAGCTCATTTCATTTCCATGAATAAGGATCATAGCTCAATGTATGACCATATGCAGCTTGAAAAGCAATCGGGCCAATAGCGGAATGATAAGAATTATTATATGCAAACTCCACGAAAGGCAAATAATCTTCCCACGATGTTAGACGAGATTGAATGTAGTATCTATGCATCTCTCCAAGAATTTGATTCACTATTTCTGTCCGACAATTTGTTTGCACATGATAGGCTCAACTAAACAAAAGATTCATTCCAAGTGACTTCAATAATGAAGTCCAAAAGTGTCCAATAAACTTCAAATCGCCATAGAAACAAGCGACTTTGTACATATATATATATATATACATATATATATATACATATATATATATATATATATACATATATATATATATATACATATATATATATATGCATTAGCACATAAGCATATCCCTAAGTGCATAAGCACTAAGGCATAGACCTTAGGGCTTATGCGTTAGCGCATAGGTCTATGCCTATGTGCTAATGCATAAGCCCTAAGGCCTATGCCTTAGCGACGATGCATAAGCGCTAAGGCATAGACCTTAGGGCTTATGCATCAGCACATAGGTCTATGCCTATGCGCTAATGCA
>NC_141048.1:70876979-70911979 GCF_041138505.1 Cibotium barometz
CCGGCTTGGGCAGTGCCTCTCCTTCCCCTCTTCCATCACTCTTCTTCAGTGTCGTTCGTGTCGTGTTTTTCGAACTCTCAGCCCTTCGTCAGGAGGACTCCATGGAAGCCCCTCCGCCCGCCCAGCGTGAGATTTGTTGGAAAGTCCTCTTCTCTGAAGAAGAGAAGACCCAGCTTTCTGCAGAGGTTGCAAGATTGCAGAACCTTTCATTGGTCTGCAAGGTAGGTGGTAGCCGCCCTAGCCGTGAGGGCTTGCGCGACATAATACAGGGACAGCTCAGGGCGGATGTAGGCAAGATTGTGGATGTGCATTTTCTTGGCCGAGGGTATTATCAGTTGGAATTTGAAACAGCAGAACAGGCGACGTTGGTTTTGGCCCATAGCCCTCTGGGTTTTGGTGCATCTCGAGTGCACTTGAGCAGATGGCAACATGGCTTCGAGCCATAGGCCGACCCCCTCAGCAAGATTGCAGGCATCCACGTCTCGGTATGCTTCCCAGGGTTACCCAAGGAATATTTACCGTTCCTGGAGCAGATTCTTCTTCGAGCGAGGGGACTTCCCAGGTGCCTCCTGACACAACGACCCCCCCTGCTGCACAGCCAGAAGGGGAGTGGCAGGAGGTGCGAGGCAGAGGTGCTCGAGGTAGAGGGCGTTAGATTCCTACAGTCACGCAGCAGTGGGTTCCCACGGGGAACCGATTTGAGCCCTTAGCAGAGCAGGGGACAGGCACCACCCCTACAGAGATGGACACGTCTACAGATGAGACTCACCAGACTTTGGATCCCCCGCAGCCTACATTTTCTGAGCGGACACAGCCTCCGGCGGGGGCAGAGCCACAGACACATGCGACACATAGTGAGACCCCAGCACCCTTGCAGGAGGCTGGACAGTCAGTGAGTGGAGAGACCGTGGAGTCGGTGTCCCCTCCCCGTCTACCCACATTGCCAGGGACCCCGGTCTCTTCACCGATCCAGCCTGGCTCGGCTTCGCCAGAGATGCGCAGATCCCCGATCATACCTTTCACGAGGAGTAGGGCAAAGAGCCAGAATGAGGGGGTGGTCAGCAGACCAACCCTCCAGATTGTGACATCGCCGATATCAGCACTACCGATTGAGGTGTCAGGCTCAGACTCGCATGAGATATCAGATGAGTTTGGCTATGATTTTTTGAGATGCCTGGGAGCAGCAGGGCAGGGACAGACTACACTGCGCGGTAGAGTGAGGATTCATGCCATATGCAGTGCCGCCAGAGCAGTTGTTGATGCATTGAGTTTGGCAGTGGCATTCTCCTTTCCACTATGTGGCTCCGCACAGGGAGAGTGGACGCAGGACAGAGTCTTGCACTGCATTCATGATCAGATTGTGGAGTTCTCACATCATGTGGGATGTTTGGATGTAACAAACATGTGGACGAGATTTTGGCAGTTGGCCAAGTTTGATATACTCCCGCAGGCCTCGGGTCATGAGGAGATACATGTTGTGGTGCATTTGGTCACAAAGGTTGGGGTGTCGCCCTGTTATGTATATGTGCATGAGGATATGCTTGAGATAGATCAGGCTGTGCTGTTTCTGCGCTTGACTGATGTATGGACAGCGGATGATTTTGCTAGAACTCCCGGCAGTGTACTCTTTTCGAGATCGGATCGTCGTATAGAGGGAGTGAATCTCTCTCGGATTGACAGATGGGACACTGATGAGTGGGCCTTGAGTAGAGGAGGCACGGTGGGCATATTAGCAGACACCACTCTATCAGATCACACACCCGTTGTACTTCAGATTGAGGCAGGAGAGCGGCGTATGGCTAGCTCTAGCCTGCGCATACCACAGAGTCTCTTGCTTGAGACATGTATGCATGAGCGGATTGCTACTATATGGTCACAACAGCAGTGGGATGAGAGATCGCAGGCAGAGTGTGCAGCCGAGGGCTTGCAGCAGATTAGTGCGATGTTGAGGGATGCGGCCCGAGAAAGACTGCAGCAGATCAGGGAGCAGCTTCGGGCTGTGAGACGCGGTCTTGTTTCGCTTCCGAGATTGCAGGAGAGACACACAGAGGATGAGAATTTGAGCATTGAGATAGGACTGGCCAGACAGGAGTTGCGCACCCTAGAAGAGTGCAAAGCTGAGTTCTGCTTTCATAGACAGGCAGCGCACTGGACACAGGTTGGTGATAGAGTGACGGCGGAGTTCTTTGAGATTACAGGGCCCAAAAATGGGAAGAAGGGCCTACACAGTTTGAGACAAGCTGATGGTACGGTGGCGACGGAGGCACTGGAGGTTAGGAGCATAGCGACTGAGTATTATACCACCTTGATGACCACGACTGCTCCAGCTCCAGAGGACATTGCATACCGAGAGCAGGTTTGGGCTCACACCAGCAGATGTGTCACGCCAGAGATGAGACAGTCACTCAGTATGCCTTTTCCAGATGAGGAGTTGTTGGACGCCCTATGCTCCTTATCTAGAGAGAGTTGCCCAGGAGCAGATGGCCTGACAGTAGATTTCTTTCTGCGATTCTGGGAGATTTTGAGGGCTGGCCTACGCTGTGCTTACCAGGACATCATGGACAGTGGTCAGATGCCTACGAGCCTTACTGATGGGCTGATTTACTTGATTCCTAAGGAGGGTGGGGACAGAGAGGATGTACGTTGCTGGAGGCCGATCACCCTCCTTGGGACTGCTTAGAAAATCATGGCGAAAGCCATTAGTCTTTGAGTACAGCCGTTACTGGATTGCTTAGTGCATGCCACACAGACTGGATTTGTCAAAGGACGCAGCATCCTTGACAACATTTTCACATTTTGGGAGGTGGCAGCCTTGGCCAGATTGCGTGGGGATGACACAGCCATTCTCTTGTTGGATTTTGAGAAGGCCTATGATAGAGTGGAGTGGTCTTTTCTGGAAGGCACTAGGCTTTGAGGCATCTTGGATCAGAGGGGTGGCAGCTATGTACGGCACAGCCCATAGTCAGGTGCTTGCTTGTGGGGGAGTGGGCCCTAGTTTTACTTTCTTGATCTGTTCGACAGGGCTGCCCATTAGCACCTTTTCTCTTCTTGTATTTTGCAGAGGCGATGAGCAGTTACCTAAGGGCGAGTGAAGTTGGTTTGGAAGGAGTAATGCTCCCGCTTAGCGGGGAGATGTTGTTAGATGCGGAGTTTGCTGATGACACAGTGATGTATTTGCGGGGCAATTGGGCCAATCTCCTGCGTTTCCAGCAAGCTCTTGAGGTTTTTTGTGCAGCATCGGGTGCCAATATCAATTGGCACAAATCATGTGGTTTTTGGGTGGGCCCATCGCCCCAGGTTTCTTGGCAGCCATGCAGTGAGTTTCGTTGGATTCCTGCGGGCACCGCAGTGCGTTACCTTGGCTGCCATGTGGGCATTGACATTTCACCGAAACAACAGATAGCTCCCCTGCTTCTGAGTATACGCAAAAAGTTGGTGTTTTGGAGCTCGGCTCGTCTTTCATTGGCAAGGAGAGCAGGTCTTACTGGCCACAATGTGGTATATTACCTCTTGCTGGGCATTTTCACGATCATGCATTGGACAGCTTCAGCGCTTGATCAGAAATTTTTTATGGTCAGGTCAGGATGGGCGGCCAGCCAGGGCCAAGGTGGCTTGGTCAGTGATTACACTACCCCTACATAAGGGAGGCCTGGGTATGATAGACCCCACTGCTCAGAGCCGGGCCTTGTTGGCCAAGTTGGTGGTTAGAGGTTTGATGCCCGGGGGAGAGCCTTGGAAGGAGCTCTTGACACAGCGCATTCATGATAGAGTCCCCAGCAGAGGGGGCCGTGGAGAGTGAGCCTTTGTTGGTTGTTTACAGAGATACGTCTGAGTGGTGGGAGTCGAAGGTTTGAGTACATAGTCTAATATATTAAAACTATTGTGAGGCATTTAGAAATAAAGATACAAAGTCACATTTAACCAAGATATTCACTCTCCGTTTTATCCTGCCTTATCACCATGAAAACTCATCAATAGGGCCATAGACATGGAGAGGTCATGGTTTATCTAGGTTGGGTTGTTTCAAATAACTAGCAATGCTAGAGACTTGAAAATCATTGGTATAGTAAAAGGAAACAGAGGAAGTGAAATCATCAAGGGCGTAGCACTAGACTCAAAATGATAATTAGAAAATGGAGCTCTAGTTGTTATTGAGGGAGGGGTTACATGTTTGGTTGAATGAGAGCTAACAAGAGAGGAGCACTGTGATGCTTTTCTATAGAAAGGGCCCAAATAATTAGCCCTAGCAAAAAGACCGTCATAGAAACTTTGACTACAACCCACACCACAATATTTATGTGGTTAGACTAGAATTTATTTTCATGTGTGGGAACTAGATCTACCAATGCTACACAAATGGGTCCGGGTTCACAATTCATTGTTGGCACTCCAATGGTCATAATGATGTTAGCTTCCCCCTCTCATTAAGGAGCCAACAAAGAGAACTTTGTTCTCATCTTTACCTCTAACATCATCTGCATCTCATATCAAGTCATTAGTATTCATTTATGAATGTTCATTTGATTTCAAGTAGACCCCTATAAATGACTACTTGCGCATGAACAACTTTAGAGCCTACATTGTATGGGAGTGACACTAGATATTGTGAAAGTAAAAGGTGTAAGCTTTCTCCTTTTTATAGTTTGGTCAAAGATTTGTAAGGACAAAAGATAGCTTTCATGTACTTTTTGGAATCTAAATGTGATGTGCCCGGCCCCGCTTAGGGCCTGAGACAAAGCGTCTTGATAGTGCCACTAGGCCTTTCTTAGGAAAATACTCACGTGCCCTTGGTTCAAGGACATTGACGCTTTTTTCCCAATCTTTCATGGGCACAGCCGCCAATGCATTCCCCTACAATGAATGTTGTTACTTCTACGTTCCTAGTGTAGATCTTCCAAATGTGGAATGTACCCGACTTATTGGTGTTACCCATCCATGATAAGGCCAAGCAGCCCGATCCCCACTTTCCACCCCGTACTCACCCATCCTTTGTTTCCTAATTACTACCACACTGTTTAACATTCACAAACAAGTTCCTTTACTTTAAACCTTAAAACAATTTTCTTTAAAACAGTGTCTTAGAAAACAAACCAAGACAAGTGAAGGCAGTGGAAAGCATTGTCTAGACAGACAGTTCCTATTAGAATTCACCCCTTCACAACATTAATTTGTTCAACTTTCTGACCAGACCACCAAAGTGGTTCAAGACAATATTCTTTGGTGGCAATTCTAAACTCAATCCATCACACTAATGTGTAGCTTACCCTCCTGGTTCCTCTCCTAGTGATTCTTGATGAAGTGGATACTCTTAATCCCTTGACACACATACACAATAACACACAAAATTGAAAGTTAGAGAGAGAGAGAGAGAGAGAGAGAGAGAGAGAGAGAGAGATGGATAGACAAGACACACTTCTCCCTTCTTCATTCATTAAAGATCATACAAAGACCAACAATTACAAGGGGTGTATCCCCCATGCTACACACCCATTCTTCAAGAAGATTCTTCCAAGAAACTCCCCCCTCACCACTCCACTTTTGGTAATTGCCTCAATGGCCCCTTTAGGTGCTCAGGCTTTCTTGGCTTAGGGTCCCACAAGCCCTTCCTTATCACCACACACTTCAAGAAATCACAATGCTATAGGAGACCTTTAGTCAAGGCTAGAGGAGGAAACTGCTCACCATGGAGTGCTGTACGACCTCCTGGATGACCGTATTTAAATTCCCAATTGAAGGGGAGGAGAATTGGTATGAAAACCTTAGGAATTTCTTAATGGACTTTCGATTCCCACAACACTAGTCTAAGGACAAAATAAAGCAATTGGTACTTAAGAGCAGGGATTTTGTAATTATGGTAGGACACTTGTACAAGAGAGGCACTGACCAGGTGCTCTAGAGGTGTGTGCCATAGCATGCGAAGTTGCATGTAATGAAAGAAGAACATCAAGGAATCTCACAGGCTCATCAAGTAGGGGAAGTGACAAAGAGAAAAATTTTACAAGCTGGGCTTTGGTTGCCTACCATGGCAAAGGATTTACATTTCTTCACCAAGTAGTGTGATATATGTCAAAGAATAGGGATGCCTAATGATAAAGACAGAATGCCAATTTATCCTATTATGCCCTTGCAACCATTTATAAAGTGGGGGCTAGATTTTATAAGGCCAATCAAACCAAAAGCTTAGCAAATAGGATATGAATATATCATTGTGGCAAAAGACTATTTCACTAAGTGGCATGAGGCTAGAGCATTGAGAAGGAACACAACATAAGATGTGGCCAAGTTCCTCTACCAGCAAGTTATCACTAGGTTTGGGTGCCTAATAGATTTATTGAGTGATTAGGGAATGCATTCCTTGAATGATGTCATAAGGGAGATGACAAAAAGCACATGATAATTCACAGTGTACCACACCCAATGTAATGGGCAAGCTGAATTGACCAACAAAATTCTAATTAAGAAGATTAAGAAAATAGTGGAGGCTAACAAGAAGGATGGAGACCGGAAGCTAGACAATACTCTATTTGCCTTTCACACCTCCTACAAAGTGACTCCAGGAATGATCCCATTTAGGTTAGCATTTGGTTTGGAAGCAATGGTGCCAATAGAGTACATCATGCCTTCCCTAAGGTTGGTAGTGGAACATAATCTACTAATTGATGAATCTAGAGCACAAAGAATACAACACTTTTCCACTTTGAAAGAGGAGAGGCAAGCAACTACCCTCTTGGCAAAAACTATACCAAAAAGGAGGAAAGCATGGGCTGGCATGGCAAGAATAAAATTTTTAAAGAAGGGGATCAAGTGCTGATATACAACTCTAAATTGGGCAAGCATTGAGGAAAACTCAAGATTTGATGGATTGGGCCATGCATAATACATCAAGAAGTGGAACTAGGAGCCTTCACATTAAAAATAATGGATGGGACAATGCTAGCACAGATAGTCAATAGGTGCAAAAGAAGCCCTACTTTGAAGCTAACCCACCTAGAGAAGAAATAGTCAAAGTAAATGTAATACGGTGTGTGGAATGACAAGGTCTTAGCTCTAAGAGACAAAAAACCTCTAGTGAAAGGCCAAGGAGACCAGAAAAGCAACACGAGTGGCCATAAGAGGCATCAATGCAAAAAGAGGAAAAGAACAAATGAAAATCACATAAGTGGTGGTTGTAGTGTTATGCATGCAGTTCAAGTCTAATGACATGACAACAAATGACCTCAAAGTAAGTAGCCGACGACTTCTCCTACTACTTGTTGCAGTAGAACCTTGCCTCCCAAGGGAAAGGGCAAGGCAATAGAGAGTAACAAAGTAGATGTCAAGAAATCTCACATAGGTATGGCCAAGGCCTTGGCACCATTTCCTCCTCTCGCTGTACCCAGCTTGCAAAAACAAGCAAACAATGGATGGGCCAACAAGACAGGTTTTCATGCTTTGGTGTCTTTGGATTGGGCGCACCTATCAAATCATAAGGGGGCTTATAGCCTCATCAAAGAATTTGTGGAAACAAACACTTTAGTACTCCTAGGTAAGCAACCCATATCAATCAATACTAATGTTGTAAGCCAAGCTTTGGGGCTCCCTAATGAGGGAGAAGCTAAGATTGGCAAGACATACACAGATACCAAGAAAAGGGTTAATGCACTAAATCAAGGATGTGATAGATCAGGACAAGAGGGCATAGTTCATTTTCTACCTACAAAGTTTAGCCCTCGTGGAAAAAGGAAAGGATATTTTTGCAAAAAACTATAATTGCTTGCGCATAGCAAAGAAGGGGGAGAAAATCAACTGGGCAGCAGAAAATCTGAGAAAAAGGGTAGCAACAACACTGTAACCATGAGGAAAAACCATTGTACCTGCCCACCTGAAGGCTTTGGGACAAGTGGCACAAGACAACCCAAAAGATCAAAGACAAAGCACTGTAGAGGGGTCAAAAAAAGTAGGAGAATCATCTAAGAGACTAAAAGAGACCATGAACAGGCAAGGCAAACTAAGCGTATATGGGGAGAGACAAGAAGAGGAACAAAAAGAAACCCTCATCATGAGACTACCAAATTGTACAGGAAAAAGAGGAAGCTTAACAAGCATGAAGACCCACAACAACAATAGTAGCAAACCCAATAGTAGCAACAGCAAGAAACTCAAGGGCAATAATGCCACAAGACACAAGAATAATAGCAGCAACAAGAAAGCCACCGAACCATTGAAGAAACCCACAAGGAAAACACACAACAAGGAATGTTGTGCTGTCACATCGCATAAGTGACACAAAGTGAGAAAGAGGAGGCACACTAGGGGAAGTTTGAGGTCATTTTTTTGCCCCCTAAGGAAGTTTGACCAAAAGATTCTTTCAAAAATTGGGCATGCGATAAAATTTTCACAAGTGATCTCAAAATTTGTCGGACCTTGCATTTCCTAAGACCAAGAGAAATAACCAACCTATAAAAAAAAACAAATCACTAGTGTAACTTGGTCTCAAGACCAAGCTATAACCTAGAGAGTGATCGTGGTCCTAATATCAAAAAACATGACCAAGCTTCAAGGAAAAAAAAAACTTCTTGTAGCTTGGTCCAGAGACCAAGCTATAACCAATGAGTGAGATCCAAAGATCAAGCCATATTTGTGTAGAGGTGCACCTTGGTCCTAGGAGCATGTTATACTCAATGAGTTTGTTACTAGGACCAAGCCATGAGGAAAACTAGATATAGAATCATACTATGAGGAAAACAAAACAATAGTGTAGCTTGGTCATAAGAACAAGATATATCCAGCAAGCTAGATTGGAGTATACATATATATATATATGTATATATATTTATATACATATACATACACCCCGATCTTGGATTACCATGAGTTGCCACATGAATGGCTGTCCCAAGGTCACTTCATAATCTGCGTTGTTGCCAAAATCAACAATCACATATGTGTGCACGTAGTCTATGCCACAGCTCGTCATAGTCATGTTCTCTAGCAGCCCTAAAGGTTTGCCTGTCATCCCATGCGGGTTTTGCAAAGTGCCAGCTTCCCCTCACTTCTCCCCGCTTTCGTTGCTATGCTTTTTCTTGCTCCCATATGTAGGATTGCTGAGAACTGATGTTCACTGCGTCTTATGGGGAGATTTGTATTTCCATCCTCTATGTCGAACTGTTTAAAACTCACAGAATTGACTGACATTCCTTGCTTACCGTTTCTTGCGCTGCTATCTCCTTTCCATATTGCTTAGTGTAAAAATCTGTGACTTTTGCCATCGTGCCAAGTTACCTCAAGGGTTTGGTCTAATTTTTATCAAGTCCACCAATGATACTGTGCATGGCACAGGGGCCGACATGAGAGCTTGTAGGTTTGCCGTGTCACTTTCTTCTTCAAGCTCCCACGTCAGGGCTCATAGTGTCCGAAATACTTAGGTAGTGTCTTTACAGTGATAGGCTTTGTTCTTTGAAGAATCTGTTAAAAGGATGAGTTTACACCGCGTCAAGGCTCATAGTCTCTGAAATACTTGGGTAGTGTCTTTAAAAGTGGTAGGCTTGGTTGTGCAAGGACACCTCAATTTCTGATAGAGGAGGTTTTCCCTTGATCAGAAATTTACATCTCTTGTCTCTTATCTCAGCCCATAGCTCCTTTGCTTGGTTTTACTCAGAGGCCCTTGTCTCACCAAGTTACTTGTGGCTATACTCTCTTCTAATTCTTGGGCTTCTACTGCCTCACTTGGTTTTGTAGGCTGCTCTAGAGACACCTTGTTGGGCAATTTCTGTAAAATAGGAGTTAGTGCATAACATAATACTCAATAAATTACTTACCACCTGCAAAAACATCCAAACATAAACATGTTATGAAAATCAATCAATCTTTGGGTACTGACCAATTGGTACCCAATTGTTCTTGGTCTTTTCTTGGTTTCAATCCTGAAACCATTCTTTTCTTTTTACCAGGGTACCCCATTCTTGGCAGCAATTCCAATGTTCTGCCTGAATTCTTCTCGATTCTTAACTTTTTTTTAAAAGGAATTAGTCATCCGACTATCCAGATGTTAAACAGTACTAAGTCATATTTAAGACAACTTTGCCAGACTGTACATTCCATCGAAAGAAGAATTTATTTTTTTTATATTTTCATTAAAGAAGGATAGTCCCAGTGACACATGTATTACAAGTACCTCTATCTGAGGCATGATGGGATTACCATGCGAGTGGATTTACCTAAGCACAACTACTATGACGTGACCAAATTACCAGTCAACAACACTTTGAGTGAACCACAAGGTCCTCCAAGAGATCCAATCACCAGATTGTTTACAGAGAAGAGGATAACCTATGGCTCTTTGAAGTGGAAGGGCAAGAAACCCTAGCGTGATGTACGTCACACACCGACAAGGCAATAATGGAACCTTACACATATATCCTAGAGCATTTTCTTGAAGATGAGAAGGAAAACCAAGAGTGGATGCATGTCCTCCCAACCATATGACACATGTACCATAGAACCAAAGGCGACTTTCTATGATGGGGACAGCTATGATGTCATCCCCATCTGTGTGGTGACCCCGATCTTGGAGGAAGAGTTGCTCAAATTGAAGATCACTACAGATACATGGAAAAAAACACAAGTGAATGAAAAATGAACAATGAGTGTGACCATGATGGGTACATGACGGCGGAGGATAATCTAGTAACAATCGGTGGTCACTATAATGGGCTCATAACGGCTCAGCGCATTCTTCAAGATGGTTTATGCTCGCTATATTTATTCAGGGATGCTGTGATACATGTAAAATTTTGCGACATTCGCCAGAGGCATGCAACCAAACCCACCAACCAAGCTAACATGGCTCTGCAAGTCTCGTTGGCATGGCTGCCATTTGAGAAATAGGGTATAAATTTCATAGGCACGATCAATCCTGTAGGAAGCTACTAAAGATTGCAGCTCATCCACCGTGGAAAAGTTTCCCTATGAAAATACCTTGTGCAGGTTTGGCTCTCCACTTGAAGTTACTAGCTTCAAGGCACTCATTATGTCAATAAGCTTCTGCCTAACATTTTCTACAGGTCCAAGATCTTCCACCGAAAGTCTTGTTCTTACTACCCCATAGCAAATAGCCAAGCAGAGAGTAAAAATAAGGTACTGATCTCTCTGCTCCGCTAACTTGTCATCAGCATCCCTCCTCATGGGGGCCACAGGCTATTTTGGGTGCTACTTGGGCATACAAAACCGCATTCAAGGCCACAACTCATCGCTCGCCGTTTCAATGAATATTTGGCCTAGAGGCAATAGCACCAATGGAGTTCCAATACCAGTCAACTTGCTCAGGGTAGACTCCGCCATGGCAAGAACTCAGGCAAATGCAACACGTCTCCCTGAGCTCAAAGAAGAGCGCCCATTGGCAGCAAAAGCGTTACTGAGTAGAGCATCAAAGAAGAACATCTTTGTTACCATATTATAGTAGTGATGTGTGTGAACACACTTAGGACCGCCGGGGCACTTTTTCCCTCACTAGGAGGTTTTTTCCCCCGTGCATTGTATATACGCCCATTATCTTCTAGGGCTTGTAATCTTTTTTGGCACTCATAATACACTACTGTGTTGTGCTCAAGCTTCCTCATCTTCTTGAAGTTGTGTGTGCATTCCTGCAACCCTAATTCCAACAATTGGTATCAGAGCAGGCTTCCTCCTCCCGGGCAGCATCACCGGCACCTGCCGCTTCATCTCCTCCGATTGCGACGAGGTTTCACGAGCGTCTGCAGGTTAGTATATGCCGTGGGAAAGCCCGTAGGGCTAGTTCGTTTCAGAATTTTGATCTGAAGTCATTTCGCCCTCCGTTTTTGCATTCCAAGTACTGCGCAGGCAAAATCGTCCTACTGTGCAGATTTTCTGTCAAGATTAAAATCTGCAGGACAGGTGCCCATTCGTCTGTTTTGGGCTGTGCTACATAGCACAGGTCGATTTTATACAGGTTTACCTCTTACAGACAGCATTTACATCTAGTAGTACAGTCATTGGCCATGGCTGACAACAATGATGTATTCCGCATGTTGGCTGCTGAGGATAAGTTGGATGGCACCAACTATCCATTGTGGACATATATGATGCGACATGTATTGGTAGCAAAGGGGTTATGGAATATTGTGCAGGGTATTGATGCACGTCCTATTGTGGCTGGGAATGCTGCAAACACATCAGAAACAGGTACTGTTGATGATGGTGCAGGCACAAGTGCTGTAGCAGCTGTTCGAGAACCACCACTTTCAGCAGAGCAGATTCGTTGGGATGGTAGAGATGCGCAGGCTCATGCCTTGATTGCGCTGTCTGTCAAACGTACCATTATCCCACATATTCGCTCCTGCAGGACTTCTAAGGATGCTTGGGATGTACTTGCCACATTGTATCAGGCAAGAAATGAGGCTCGTGTTGCTTATCTCCGAAAACAGTTGGAGAGTGAGCATATGAACGAAGGTGATTCTATGGATAGCTTTTTGACAAAGATCAAGGATTTCAAAGAGCAGCTCATTTCTGCAGATGAAATCCTGTCAGACAGTTCACTTGTGCAGACTGTTTTGAATGGTCTACCAGATTCTTATCAGGGTTTTGCTTCCACTCTTCGCTTGATGATGAAAGGCAATCCCAATGCCTTATCATTTGAGGAGTTAGTTTCTGTTTTGCTGCAAGAAGACCAGTCAAGGCAAAACAGGAATATTATGCGTGTCGCAGATCAAGCTTTCGTTGCTAGTCAGAGAAGCGGGAAAGGTAAAGCTGGCTTTTCTTCTAGTAAGCAGAAATCTGCAAATGCTGCGCAACCAAAGAAGGAAGACAAAGATGAGAAGAAGGGTGACAAACAGAAGACATTTTGCAAGTACTGTAAGGGAAATGATCATGTCATCAAAGCGTGTCCTAAGCTGGCTGCGAAAGAGGCTAAGAAGAAAGAGGCTGGTATGGCTGTTGCAGATGCCTCTCCTTCTAACAATGAATCTGCTAATGTTGTGCTAGATACAGAATGGGCATTCAATGCGCAGTGCAGTTATGACCCATCTTTGCATGACACATGTATGTCTGCAGTAGATTCAGATGTATGGTACTTTGACAGTGGTGCCACTAAGCATATCACCTCGCAGCGCAGTTTATTCACTTTCCTTGAGTCTGCTCCCACAGGGAATACTGTCACTTGTGCCAATAACTCCTCTTATCCCGTTGAAGGAGTTGGACAGATTGTGCTGAATGTTGCAAATGGCAACACCTTTACACTTTTTGATGCATTGTATGTGCCAGGGATCAAAAAGAATCTGCTGTCAGTCTCCGCATTTGCCAAAACAGGTTTGGTTGTAAAATTTGTGGATGACAGATGTACTGTTCATGATCTCTCTTGTGGTGACATCATTGTAGCATCTGGTTCACTATGTCGAGGGCTGTATAAGCTCAATATGGATGGCAAATGTGTAGAGGATTCAGCATGTGCTATTATGGATACGCAGGCTATTTCAAATGCAAAACTGTGGCATGCACGTTTTGGTCATCTGAATTTTGCAAGTTTGCTGCGCCTGCAGAAATCTGAAATGGTGTCTTCTTTGCCTAAGCTTGAGGCACCTGTCAAGCATGTTTGTGAGGGCTGCATATTGGGTAAAATGCAGCGTGCTTCCTTTCCCAAAGATGGATCAGTGAGAGCTCAACGCAGATTGCAGCTTGTTCACAGTGATGTCTGTGGTCCCATGCAAACTCCATCATTTGGAAACTACCTTTACTTCGTGACTTTCATTGATGATTTTACCAGGCATGCATGGGTATATCCTTTGAAGGCAAAGTCCGAAGTGTTTTTGTGCTTCAAACAGTTTTTGGTTATGGCTGAAAATGTGTCAGAAAGTAAGATGGGCACCCTCCGTTCAGATCGAGGGGGGGAGTATATGTCTTCAGAATTTAATGCATTTCTGGCTGAGCGTGGGATAAAACACCAATGTACAGTGCCGTATACACCACAGCAAAATGGTGTGGCTGAGAGAAAAAACAGGTCTCTCATGGAAATGGCAAGATGTATGGTTAAGAGTCAAAGTCTACCACATGGTTTTTGGCTTGAGGCTGTCATGTGTGCCACTTATGTACTAAACAGGTGTCCCACCAAAGCATTACAGGTTGTCACTCCATATGAGGCTTGGCATAGCCGCAAGCCATCTGTTGGCCATTTACGTGTTTTTGGTTGCCTGGCATATGCATTAGTGCCTGTGCAACATCGCAGAAAATTGGATGACAAAGCTGTCAAATGTATTTTTGTTGGATATAGTGCTGAGAGCAAAGGCTATCGTTTGTATCATCCACAGACAAAGCGCATTTTGGTTAGCCGTGATGTTGTATTTGTGGAAGATGCAGTTCAGCCCTTGGTTTCATGTACTAAGGAGACAGATATCAGCTCACGTGATGTCTATGATACATTGTTGCCTCTTTTCAGTGGTGCACAGTCAAGTGCAATACCTCATGAGGCAGTTTTTCAGCCTATGCAGGTTTTAAATGATGGCACAGATCAGCCTACATCTGATGCAGATGTGCATGATGCACTTGAGGATGAGAGACAAGAGATTGAGGGCTCTAGGAATATGCCTAGATGGCTGGTGCAGACTTTGCGTGACAGCAAGTTGGATGCCCCTTTGTCTAGTCGCACTCGTTCTGGCTCTCATGGTGCCTCTTATGCGTCAGATTGTTATGCATTGGCTGTTTCTAGTATGTGCGATGAAAGTGAGCCTGTTTCATTTGATGAGGCACAAAGTTCAGAAAATTGGATGGCTGCTATGCAAGCAGAATACGATGCTATTATGAAGAATGGTACATGGTCTTTATGTGACTTGCCCCCTGGCAAGAAGGCCATTGGCACTAAGTGGGTATACAAATTGAAGCGTAAGCCTGATGGCACAGTGGATCGCCATAAGGCTAGGCTTGTTGCAAAAGGTTATGCTCAAGAGAAGGGCATTGATTTTGATGAGACTTTTGCTCCCACATGTCGTATGACCACTGTTCGTAGCATCTGTGCATTAGCAGCTCATAATGGTTGGAATGTACATCAGCTGGACATAAAGACTGCGTTCTTAAATGGAGATTTGCATGAGGAGGTGTATGTATCGCAGCCTCGTGGTTTTGTTCAAAGAGGGCAGGAAAACAAAGTGTGCAGGTTAAAAAAGGCTTTATATGGTTTAAAGCAAGCTCCACGAGCTTGGTATGAAAAAATACATGCATATTTGACTGCACATGGGTTTCAGAATAGTCCAACAGAAAGCACTTTGTATGTTAAACGTGTGGATGGTGTACATCTAATCATTGCTCTCTATGTCGATGACCTGCTGCTCACAGGACCAAATGAGAGTCATATTGCTGATTTTAAGGCTGATTTGAATGCCTCTTTTGAGATGTCAGATTTGGGGCATTTGCATCATTATTTGGGGATACAATTTAAGCAGTGTGATGGAGGTATTGCTTTGTGTCAGACAAAGTATATTGAAACATTGTTGCAGAGATTTGGCCTTGAAGACTGCAAGCCTATTGCTACTCCAATGGAGACAGGTTTGAAGTTGAGTCTTCATGATGCTGGAGATCACTTTGATGTCACACTCTATCAGACAGCTGTTGGTTGCCTCATTTATGTATGCATTACGAGGCCAGACATTCAGTTTGCAGTCTCACAGGTGAGCAGATTTATGCATAGCCCAGGCATTAAGCATTGGCAGGCAGTGAAGCGTATCTTTCGCTATTTGAGTGGTACTCGGCATCTTGGGTTGTTTTATCCCAAGGGGGGATCATTGCCGCCAGATTTACATGCTTTTTCAGATTCTGACTGGGCTGGTTGTTATGACACACGCGTGTCCACGAGTGGTTTTTGCTTCATGCTTGGAAGCTCATGCATATCATGGTTGAGCAAGAAGCAGCCTACTGTGGCCACTTCTAGTTGTGAAGCGAGTACAGGGCAGCTTTCACAGCTACGGTTGAGTGTGTGTGGCTCAGACGCCTTATGGCTGATTTGGGTGTTGGGCAGCCATCTGCCACCACCATCTTCACTGACAGTCAGAGCGCATTGGCAGTTGCGCGGAACCCAGTGTTCCATGCTCGTACGAAGCACATTGAGGTGCACTACCATTATGTCAGGGAGAGACTCTCTGCAGGAGAGATCAGTTTGGCTTATGTGCCAACACAGGATAACCTTGCAGACCTTTTCACAAAGGCTCTGCCTCGTGAGAAGTTCGAAGCTTTTCGCAAAGCTTTGGGCTTACTCCCTTTTGTGGATTCGTCCACATAGCTAGACACTTCCCTATACATGAGTGCTAGCTCTTGTTCACCGCATCACTCCAGGGGGGATTTGTTACCATATTATAGTAGTGATGTGTGTGAACACACTTAGGACCGCCGGGGCACTTTTTCCCTCACTAGGAGGTTTTTTCCCCCGTGCATTGTATATACGCCCATTATCTTCTAGGGCTTGTAATCTTTTTTGGCACTCATAATACACTACTGTGTTGTGCTCAAGCTTCCTCATCTTCTTGAAGTTGTGTGTGCATTCCTGCAACCCTAATTCCAACAATCTTGGCATAATAGATATTTGAAGACTTGCACATTTGGCAAGGGCTATTTGGTGCTTCTTTTTGAGGCTAAATCTGTCAAGAAAGCACAGAAGCTGCTTTTGGTGTGTTAAGGACCTTTCGTAACTGATGAAATCTTGCCACAAGGTGTTGTACAGCTCAGAACGTTGTCAAAAATTACCATGGGTCATGCCTGAAACCTTATCTTGTCACTGCAGAGCACTACAATTCGCCCCTTCAAGATTGGCTTGTAACAGGCCAAATACACTAGACAGTGAATGTGTCGAGAAAAGGCTGCCCCATGGGAATATTTGAGGCACCAAGACATGTACACAAGAGATGGCACGTAAGTTATAGGCTGCCTTAACTATCTAGCACGAGGCATTCTTCTGTAAAACAAAAGATAACTTCCTTCTAAGTTGGTATATCTTATCACTACGATTTCTCTCTATTTTTATATAGTATCTACCTCACACACAATGTGTGTGTGTGTGTGTGTGTGAGAGAGAGAGAGAGAGAGAAGACTAGACATTCAAAGAAACAGACCATGATCATCATCATGGGGCCCGAACAAAGAGCAATGCCGTGTGTCGGGCCCATTGTCGCCATGATCATCATGACCCGTAATTAAGAGCAATAACAGCAAACCCCTACATTCTACCAGGCAAGAGAAAGCCGCCCACTTGCAAAAATAAGGTTTAGCACCACAAACCCAACTGGAGATCTATTTGCTACAGCCAGCAATAGATCCTCTGGGCATCCACCAGGAGCAATGCGCACGTGAATCGTAAGCTCCTACAGACAAGGTTTAGTCACAAGACACCAAAATGTACAAAACCAGTGAGAACCTGCATAGAGTTGGATAGATACCATGTATCTCAATCCCACAGAGGCAAATATACATTGTTTTTCGTAACCAATAGCTACCTACACTAGCACCAAACACCTTAGGCACTACATGCACAGGCACCTGCTATCGTTATGCGTCCACTGCCTGAGAGATACCATCCCCCGCTAGGCTGTCGGCCTCATCTTCAATCAAGACAATTGTCTCCCCGGACCTCTGTTGAACATCAAACAACACATTATCAATACACAAACATATCAACACTTCTTAGATGTCAAAAAATGTCACTTCGTAAATACTCAACCCGGATGAGCTTGTTGACCATAGTTGTTCTCCCATGCTGCCCTCATCACTGCCTTCCTTGGAGCCATCTTCCTTGGAGCCTTCCGATGTGGAATCCGTCTTGGCTGGTGAACTCTCATCCCTAGGCAGTGGCACTCCTATACAATGTGGCACAAAATCTCCAGAGTGATCAGTCTCGATAATCTGCAGGTGTGCAAGTGTCTCTACCACATTGGAGGCAGTCGGCCTCTTGTAAGGATCTGAATGCAGCATGTCTCTTATCAATGTCTTCATCTTAATCCAACTCTCATTGCTCGAGGGCAGGTATACCAACACACTCTCCTCCTTCCCACAAATATGTTTCCACCCTTTGGTCTTGTAGGGTTTCAGCTTTCTCAGGCTTACTCCATTCAAGAGGTAGAGCAAATCAAGGTATATGGTTCCCATGGAGAAGATGTCTGCCGAACGTCCCCTACAACATTCTTGAGACTCGAAAAGGGGTGTTCCAACTTGCGCCGCAGACTTTGACAGCTTCTTGAAGTGCTTGGCGAGACCAAAATCAAGCCACACGGGGTATACGTCTAACTTCTGGGCTGAATCCTGTAAACTATTCACAAATATCCCCACATTTGAAGGTTTCACATCACGATGCTTGACGCAATTGGCATGAAGCGTTGCCAAGCCCCGAGCCATGCAAAGCATCCAATCCAAAATCATGTATCCAGCTATCTTCCGCTCCTTGGCTTCTTTCCACCACCTAAACTTACAAGGCGCTGCGAGAAATTCTCCCAGATCTGTATCCACAAAAGGGTAGAGAATAAAATACATATCATTGCCCTGTTCGTATGACGCCCTCAAGCTAAGAAGATGCGGATCTTTTGGGAGACGTTGAAGCATCTCTAGCTCACGGCTGGCAGCCTCTTGTTCGTCCGCACCAACAAATCTTAGCTTCTTGCGGGCAAAGCTCACTTCACCCTCCTTCACCTCGTGCACGGTCCCAAAAGCCCCGCGTCGCATCCTGCTGCCCCTGACATCACAAAAGGGCACACTTTCATAAATCTTGAGGATGCGATGCTCCTTTTCGTCGAAGAACACGGCACAATACCGACTCTGTGCCTCATAAAGATCGTGTTGGAAGACCGCTGTCAAACCAGGGACCTTAGCAAGTTGCTCAGGAGAGTACGGGAGCCTACTGTCACATAACCCGGCTTTAGCTAATGCGAAGATGACCTCCCTGGGAAAGAAATCCGGCATACTATCAATTATCTTCCAAGTGATGCCCATGACCTTAGAAATAAAGTGACCCACTGTCATAGTAGATCTAGTGGTAATCTTCAGGTCTAAAAGTGGCATCTGCACAGCCTCTGGGCCAAACCTGGCAATCAACTCCTCCATTAGTTCGTCTGGATGCAGTTGCATGCGCTTCTTCGGCTCACTTTCTTCTGCGACATCAGGACCACTTCCTTTGAGGCGGAAGACTAAGTGAACAGTGCAGGATTTGTGGATGCCATAATAGCTCAATCTCCTCATAGAGTCCAACTGTCTGCCTGCAAAGATGAGCCTTTGCTCCTGAGGAAGAATGCCCAAGCGAGCATGGATAAGTGCCTGTAAGGAGAACACCTTTTCTCTCACGCCCAAAGTGACAGCTATGCTTTGGCCATGCTTCACGAAGATCTGCATCGTGCCATCCTCGGCAACCAACATGCTGCTCTTCTCCTTCTTAGGACGTAGGTCCTCCATAAACCTCCTCCTACGTACGCTTGTTCTGCAAAAGCGAGGCGTAACCCTCGGCTCTAACTGGCACGGAGGTGCGAATGTTTTTAATAAAAAACAGCCTAGCCAAAAGTGGAATTTGTTAAATAAAAAAACGGCCTGCCGATAAGTTCAAGTTCTCTTGCTGTGCAAGTTTTTGCCGCCCTTCAACTGGTGTCCTTTGCTGTTTTTGCGCCTTTAGGTATGTTACACCTCAATTGCAAAAGCTCATAATGTTGAAGGCTTAGGGAAAGATAAGGCAAAAGGACCCTCTTTCCTATAAAAAGGCATGAACTACGCCTCTTTTCTATTGTAATTACTACTTTGTACATTGCGACAACATCATGACCTTTTGCAAGCTAGGCGTAGCATACCTAATTTGGGATTTTGTTATATCTAGGCCTTCATGCCACGTCATTGTCGGTGCCCAACAAGTTACAGGTTAACCCGCATGAATGAACATGCGGTTGAACAAAAAAATGTTCATTCACCACCCTACACACTCACGAGGGACTTGAACCCAAGACCCCACGTAAGAGGCAAGCAACTTAACCATCCAAACGTGTGCGCGATGGTGAAATGGCCAGCCAGTGACGTTTGAACATACTTATGTTCAAACACTGGCTGGCCACGAAAAAAAAGGGTGCCGGTTGCCAACGGCGATTGCCTGCCACACCGGTGGGGCAGGCAATCGCCACGGTGGCAACTGTACCAAGAAGTATCGTTAGCCTGTGTGATGGGGGTAGGAAGCCTAGTTAGGCTCATAATGTTGAAGATTATAAAGAATGATAAGGCAAAATGACCCTCTTTCCCATAAACGAAAGTGCCCAAAACTTCATGTGTTTTGAAATCACAAGGAGTGAATGTTGGGTGTATTAATGAAATGTGCTTCTTCTCTCGGCTCACTCGTCTGCACCCTTGCTGCGGTTAGCCTTTGGCTACGACTCGTGCTCTTTCTCTCCGCTTATACACACACCTACCCGCAGACAAACAGCTCTTTCCTTCAATTTTCCATTGGAGGTTAGCTCTTTTGTTGGGCTTTATTGCTTCTTTATCCCTAGCATAGAAGGGGAAAATGTCTAACACTTATTGGATAGAAGGGAAAATGTGAAAACAAATGGCATAGTTTATTGAAAAAAGGATGGAGAAACAGCAAAAGTTGTAGGTAGGCACTATTTTGAATATGAAAAGTGTGACTTTGCTTTCAAATTGTTGGGTTCTAAAGTCTTCCTATTATCTTACTCATGAGAGCTTTGCATTGCAAAAAAGTAACATAAACTCAAAATTTGAGGTTTGTACAAGCCCAAGGGTCCTTTCTATAGGTTTTTCACAATCTTTAGGAAGCCAAAAACAATTAACTTGAAGAATAAAAGCTCTCTGCACCTTTTAAAAAATCTCTCCTCCTTACACTTTTGAGCTTACTTCAATTAGCGCTTGTTATCCATTTAAACACTTTTGTGTTGCCCTTATGTGGTTATGGTATCTAGGGTTTTCTTCTACCTTGAATTTATCGAGAGAGAGAGAGAGAGAGAGAGAGAGAGAGATTATTTTTGTATGTATGTGTGCACATCTAGATTATATTTGTATGTATGTGCACACATCTCGATTATATATATGTGCACACATCTCGATCATATGTACGTTCGGAGGTGAGTTTGTTCCTTCATGATTGATAACTTTTGATGCATTGTTCCATAGCTTGTTGGTAATATTTCAACTTCATGGTTTGGTGTTTATCCTCATGAATAGATGGCGATCATGTGTCTTTTGAATGGTTAATGGTCACTTCATGTCTTGATGATTATCTTAAGCCTTTATGATTGGGATGATTTTTCTTGATTCTTGGAAAACCAAAAAGCCTAGATTTTGAGTAGTTCCATTTATGGTCATGCTACACCTAAAGGGATGATGGAACTTGTCTTTTGAGCTTTGCTTAAAGAGAGGATAAGCTTTGATGAAGAGGGTAGATGATGACCTTGTTGCATATACTAGAATGGGTTACTCAAAGCTAATAGCAATAAATGGTTTGCATGTCAAGAAATAGGACTTCTTAGTTCTAGGATTGCATTCAAGATTGCTTGAAAAGTTTCCATGCTTGATGGTTATGTGTTCTTGCTGATTTTCTCTTGACAAATCCTTTCTTAGAAAGGTTATGTGTCCATTACCTTGTATAAGGGATAAGAGAGTTGCATGGAATGTTGATGTAAGTACTTAGATGCAATTCTTTTGATACCTCAATGAATTGAAGGATTGTGTTCATTGTCCTTGAAAGCATGACATGTGATCTTCTTGCGTAAGTGAAGACATAATTTGAGATAGATTGTAAACCTCTTGAGCGTTGAATAGTTGAAGGACAATGATTCATGCCCAAGACTTTCTTTTGCTAGTTCTCAAGTCTTTGAAAAAAGGAAGTAGGCTTAGTACGGTCTCATGATTAGCTAGATTAGCTTGGTTGTTATATACCTGCGGGCAAGAGGGAAACCTGACATGGTTGGTCCACTTGTATGATAAGGAATGCCTAGAGTGGTTGATCCAAGTATTGCTAACCTTTTTTTATTGCAATAGTAGGAGATGTTGATCTCAATTGAAGCTTCTTATGTGCGCCTTCTATGCATTGGTGTGGTTTTGATTGGTATTTTATCTTGCACAGCAAAGCGTGGTGTGAGATTGTTGGAATTAGGGTTGCAGGAATGCACACACAACTTCAAGAAGATGAGGAAGCTTGAGCACAACACAGTAGTGTATTATGAGTGCCAAAAATGAAAGATAACCAGCCCTAGAAGATAATGGGCGTATATACAATGCACGGGGGAAAAAACCTCCTAGTGAGGGAAAAAGTGCCCCGGCGGTCCTAAGTGTGTTCACACACATCACTACTATAATATGGTAACAAATCCCCCCTGGAGTGATGCGGTGAACAAGAGCTAGCACTCATGTATAGGGAAGTGTCTAGCTATGTGGACGAATCCACAAAAGGGAGTAAGCCCAAAGCTTTGCGAAAAGCTTCGAACTTCTCACGAGGCAGAGCCTTTGTGAAAAGGTCTGCAAGGTTATCCTGTGTTGGCACATAAGCCAAACTGATCTCTCCTGCAGAGAGTCTCTCCCTGACATAATGGTAGTGCACCTCAATGTGCTTCGTACGAGCATGGAACACTGGGTTCCGCGCAACTGCCAATGCGCTCTGACTGTCAGTGAAGATGGTGGTGGCAGATGGCTGCCCAACACCCAAATCAGCCATAAGGCGTCTGAGCCACACACACTCAACCGTAGCTGTGAAAGCTGCCCTGTACTCAGCTTCACAACTAGAAGTGGCCACAGTAGGCTGCTTCTTGCTCAACCATGATATGCATGAGCTTCCAAGCATGAAGCAAAAACCACTCGTGGACACGCGTGTGTCATAACAACTAGCCCAGTCAGAATCTGAAAAAGCATGTAAATCTGGCGGCAATGATCCCCCCTTGGGATAAAACAACCCAAGATGCCGAGTACCACTCAAATAGCGAAAGATACGCTTCACTGCCTGCCAATGCTTAATGCCTGGGCTATGCATAAATCTGCTCACCTGTGAGACTGCAAACTGAATGTCTGGCCTCGTAATGCATACATAAATGAGGCAACCAACAGCTGTCTGATAGAGTGTGACATCAAAGTGATCTCCAGCATCATGAAGACTCAACTTCAAACCTGTCTCCATTGGAGTAGCAATAGGCTTGCAGTCTTCAAGGCCAAATCTCCGCAACAATGTTTCAATATACTTTGTCTGACACAAAGCAATACCTCCATCACACTGCTTAAATTGTATCCCCAAATAATGATGCAAATGCCCCAAATCTGACATCTCAAAAGAGGCATTCAAATCAGCCTTAAAATCAGCAATATGACTCTTATTTGGTCCTGTGAGCAGCATGTCATCGACATAGAGAGCAATGATTAGATGTACACCATCCACACGTTTAACATACAAAGTGCTTTCTGTTGGACTATTCTGAAACCCATGTGCAGTCAAATATGCATGTATTTTTTCATACCAAGCTCGTGGAGCTTGCTTTAAACCATATAAAGCCTTTTTTAACCTGCACACTTTGTTTTCCTGCCCTCTTTGAACAAAACCACGAGGCTGCGATACATACACCTCCTCATGCAAATCTCCATTTAAGAACGCAGTCTTTATGTCCAGCTGATGTACATTCCAACCATTATGAGCTGCTAATGCATAGATGCTACGAACAGTGGTCATACGACATGTGGGAGCAAAAGTCTCATCAAAATCAATGCCCTTCTCTTGAGCATAACCTTTTGCAACAAGCCTAGCCTTATGGCGATCCACTGTGCCATCAGGCTTACGCTTCAATTTGTATACCCACTTAGTGCCAATGGCCTTCTTGCCAGGGGGCAAGTCACATAAAGACCATGTACCATTCTTCATAATAGCATCGTATTCTGCTTGCATAGCAGCCATCCAATTTTCTGAACTTTGTGCCTCATCAAATGAAACAGGCTCACTTTCATCGCACATACTAGAAACAGCCAATGCATAACAATCTGACGCATAAGAGGCACCATGAGAGCCAGAACGAGTGCGACTAGACAAAGGGGCATCCAACTTGCCGTCACGCAAAGTCTGCACCAGCCATCTAGGCATATTCCTAGAGCCCTCAATCTCTTGTCTCTCATCCTCAAGTGCATCATGCACATCTGCATCAGATATAGGCTGATCTGTGCCATCATTTAAAACCTGCATAGGCTGAAAAACTGCCTCATGAGGTATTGCACTTGACTGTGCACCACTGAAAAGAGGCAACAATGTATCATAGACATCACGTGAGCTGATATCTGTCTCCTTAGTACATGAAACCAAGGGCTGAACTGCATCTTCCACAAATACAACATCACGGCTAACCAAAATGCGCTTTGTCTGTGGATGATACAAACGATAGCCTTTGCTCTCAGCACTATATCCAACAAAAATACATTTGACAGCTTTGTCATCCAATTTTCTGCGATGTTGCACAGGCACTAATGCATATGCCAGGCAACCAAAAACACGTAAATGGCCAACAGATGGCTTGCGGCCATGCCAAGCCTCATATGGAGTGACAACCTGTAATGCTTTGGTGGGACACCTGTTTAGTACATAAGTGGCACACATGACAGCCTCAAGCCAAAAACCATGTGGTAGACTTTGACTCTTAACCATACATCTTGCCATTTCCATGAGAGACCTGTTTTTTCTCTCAGCCACACCATTTTGCTGTGGTGTATACGGCACTGTACATTGGTGTTTTATCCCACGCTCAGCCAGAAATGCATTAAATTCTGAAGACATATACTCCCCCCCTCGATCTGAACGGAGGGTGCCCATCTTACTTTCTGACACATTTTCAGCCATAACCAAAAACTGTTTGAAGCACAAAAACACTTCGGACTTTGCCTTCAAAGGATATACCCATGCATGCCTGGTAAAATCATCAATGAAAGTCACGAAGTAAAGGTAGTTTCCAAATGATGGAGTTTGCATGGGACCACAAACATCACTGTGAACAAGCTGCAATCTGCGTTCAGCTCTCACTGATCCATCTTTGGGAAAGGAAGCACGCTGCATTTTACCCAATATGCAGCCCTCACAAACATGCTTGACAGGTGCCTCAAGCTTAGGCAAAGAAGACACCATTTCAGATTTCTGCAGGCGCAGCAAACTTGCAAAATTCAGATGACCAAAACGTGCATGCCACAGTTTTGCATTTGAAATAGCCTGCGTATCCATAATAGCACATGCTGAATCCTCTACACATTTGCCATCCATATTGAGCTTATACAGCCCTCGACATAGTGAACCAGATGCTACAATGATGTCACCACAAGAGAGATCATGAACAGTACATCTGTCATCCACAAATTTTACAACCAAACCTGTTTTGGCAAATGCGGAGACTGACAGCAGATTCTTTTTGATCCCTGGCACATACAATGCATCAAAAAGTGTAAAGGTGTTGCCATTTGCAACATTCAGCACAATCTGTCCAACTCCTTTAACGGGATAAGAGGAGTTATTGGCACAAGTGACAGTATTCCCTGTGGGAGCAGACTCAAGGAAAGTGAATAAACTGCGCTGCGAGGTGATATGCTTAGTGGCACCACTGTCAAAGTACCATACATCTGAATCTACTGCAGACATACATGTGTCATGCAAAGATGGGTCATAACTGCACTGCGCATTGAATGCCCATTCTGTATCTAGCACAACATTAGCAGATTCATTGTTAGAAGGAGAGGCATCTGCAACAGCCATACCAGCCTCTTTCTTCTTAGCCTCTTTCGCAGCCAGCTTAGGACACGCTTTGATGACATGATCATTTCCCTTACAGTACTTGCAAAATGTCTTCTGTTTGTCACCCTTCTTCTCATCTTTGTCTTCCTTCTTTGGTTGCGCAGCATTTGCAGATTTCTGCTTACTAGAAGAAAAGCCAGCTTTACCTTTCCCGCTTCTCTGACTAGCAACGAAAGCTTGATCTGCGACACGCATACTATTCCTGTTTTGCCTTGACTGGTCTTCTTGCAGCAAAACAGAAACTAACTCCTCAAATGATAAGGCATTGGGATTGCCTTTCATCATCAAGCGAAGAGTGGAAGCAAAACCCTGATAAGAATCTGGTAGACCATTTAAAACAGTATGCACAAGTGAACTGTCTGACAGGATTTCATCTGCAGAAATGAGCTGCTCTTTGAAATCCTTGATCTTTGTCAAAAAGCTATCCATAGAATCACCTTCGTTCATATGCTCATTCTCCAACTGTTTTCGGAGATAAGCAACACGAGCCTCATTTCTTGCCTGATACAATGTGGCAAGTACATCCCAAGCATCCTTAGAAGTCCTGCAGGAGCGAATATGTGGGATAATGGTACGTTTGACAGACAGCGCAATCAAGGCATGAGCCTGCGCATCTCTACCATCCCAACGAATCTGCTCTGCTGAAAGTGGTGGTTCTCAAACAGCTGCTACAGCACTTGTGCCTGCACCATCATCAACAGTACCTGTTTCTGATGTGTTTGCAGCATTCCCAGCCACAATAGGACGTGCATCAATACCCTGCACAATATTCCATAACCCCTTTGCTACCAATACATGTCGCATCATATATGCCCACAATGGATAGTTGGTGCCATCCAACTTATCCTCAGCAGCCAACATGCGGAATACATCATTGTTGTCAGCCATGGCCAATGACTGTACTACTAGATGTAAATGCTGTGTGCAAGAGGTAAACCTGTATAAAATCGACCTGTGCTATATAGCACAGCCCAAAACAGACGAATGGGCACCTGTCCTGCAGATTTTAATCTTGACAGAAAATCTGCACAGTAGGACGATTTTGCCTGCGCAGTACTTGGAATGCAAAAACGGAGGGCGAAATGACTTCAGATCAAAATTCTGAAACGAACTAGCCCTACGGGCTTTCCCACGGCATATACTAACCTGCAGACGCTCGTGAAACCTCGTTGCAATCGGAGGAGATGAAGCGGCAGGTGCCGGTGATGCTGCCCGGGAGGAGGAAGCCTGCTCTGATACCAATTGTTGGAATTAGGGTTGCAGGAATGCACACACAACTTCAAGAAGATGAGGAAGCTTGAGCACAACACAGTAGTGTATTATGAGTGCCAAAAATGAAAGATAACCAGCCCTAGAAGATAATGGGCGTATATACAATGCACGGGGGAAAAAACCTCCTAGTGAGGGAAAAAGTGCCCCGGCGGTCCTAAGTGTGTTCACACACATCACTTCTATAATATGGTAACAATTGGTTCATACAAGACTCCACCAATCCCCAAATCTCCCATATTTTTGACTTTCTTTGTATAGTTTAGTGGGAGATCTTGGAGTTGCGCAGAAGTTACCAGTTCTTCACTGTGATAGTCAGAGTGCTATTGCCTTGGCAAGGAATCCGGTGTTTTATGCAAAGACAAAACACATTGATGTGCGACATCATTTTGTTCGAGGATGCCTGGTAGAGAAGAGACTTGACTTGGTGAAGATACATACCAGTGAGAACACAGCAAACACCCTTACTAAGAGCCTCTCCAGTGATTAGTTTTAGCATTGTTTGGGCATTACGTGAAGATGCTATTATTCTTCACTGTTTTGTATACTTTTTATAGTTGTTGGCATCTCACATTGGCCATTTAGTGGAAGAATGTTGGGTAAATGGCCTCAGTGGCCGACGCCCACCGCCCATCACTAACACTTACTAACCATAAGTGTATAGTATATACTAGTGAGCCACTCACTTATAGTATTATCATTACCGATAATACAGAAGGAGAGGGTAAGGCTCTCCCTCACCACTCCTATGTGTCGTCTCTCTCGCGCGCTCTCTTCCTCTCGTCTCAGCAGTTCCTTGCTTCTGCGCACCGCTTCCCTTCATTGTTTCCCAATCATTGTGAGGATTTCTTCCTGCATTCATTAGAGACTATAAATACATAAGATGAATGGAATAAATTATTAGTATACAAAAGATGCAAGAATATACCTTGGATGTGAGTTTGGTAAGATAACATTTGGATCTCTTTCGGGATAAAATCTATAGATGGTGCGATCAAGCAAGGATGCCCTCTCTATATGGTATCTTTCTTTAAATAATGACATTTGTGCAACACGACGAGAGCTACCAACATCAAATAAGTCTTGTATAACATCCATCAAACTCCAAAACATCATTTTAAAATATTCGGCCTAAAAATACAATTCAATCATGCTTCTATTTGTAGGTTGAAGGCAGCATTCACATGCTTTTGCAATAACAGAACACAACACCCTAGATAATTCAGATCCAACCTAAAAAAAATCTAACCTCAATGACCAAGCACTCTAAAATATTGATTTTGCATATCAAACATGAGCTCGCTCAAACCTCCTCCATTGAAATTTCAATTTAGAAAAGAGAGGAAATGAGGGAGTCGTACTAGACTACTCTCCTTTTGACAAGGCTTCCTATAGTGCCCAATTTGGGTGTGCCATGCCACAATCTCTGGGTGTCAAAGACTCGACATCTAATGTCCCACATTTTCCAAACACTGAAATCCATGCAGATTGTGAAGGAACCTTTCAAGAGGAGGATTGCGAACAAGAACACAAACCGCGCAAGTGCTCTAAGAATTGGACTTGTGCAAAAGCCCTTAAGCCTATACAAGTGAGCACTATCTTTGACGGTGGTAAATTTGGAAGGGCAGGAGAGAACTCAAAGTTTTGGGATCAAATAGGAGATTTGCTGCAAAAGGACAACAATTCCTAGATAGTGCAATTGTTTAAAGCAGATGTCCATTACTGACTTGAGAGCTCTAGAAGAGCTTATGGACTCCTATCTTGCAAAACAACATAGGTTTTTTACTAATTTGTTGAATGAAGTGGAAAACATAGAATAGTTGAAAGAGAGAGAAAAGTAGGAGAAAGAGGATAGATGGAGGGCCGAGTAGCGAGAACAAAGATGTGTGTTTGCGAATGCGATGATCATTCTCACTTAAAGACTTCCTGGAGAACATCGAGTGCTAGCTTCATGAAGCCAATGGAAAACTTATTTGAGAATCTTTTAGATGAGAAGGGGGCAAAAGGTACAAGCATCGTAAGTGGTCGAAGGTGATGCAATTGATCAAATTGAGGACTATAATGGACAACAAGTTTAGCAATCCCACAAGAAGGGCAAATTTGGGTGTACAAGGCATTCATAGAGGTGGGAAGCACTATACAAAGAAGTGGGATTTCCACACTCTGCACAATGTTTGAGTATCCTAGGCCAATTGGCGCTTCTTCCCATAGACTTTCCTTCTTGTACAATTGGACAGTAACTAATCCTGGTACTTAAAATAAGGTCCAGCTAGTGCAGATTGGACTTGCCCCTTACTTTCAAAGTTTTCTTGCTCTCTAAATCCCACATTGGCTATCAACATCAACATTTAGGCATTCATGATTACCATATGATTGGCATTAACTGTCTGGTACTCACAACCAAGTTTTCTTTGAGAGCAATGCGGACAATCTTAGTGACAGTAGACACAGATATAGTCTCTCTCTCTCTCTCTCTCTCTCTCTCTCTCTCTCTCTCTCTCTCTCTCTCTCTCTCTCTCTCTCTCTCACACACACACACACACACACACACACACACATTGCCTCCATGCAAGTCCACATGTTAGCATAGTATTTTTCTCCACAAATATATTTACTATTGCAATTCTAACAAGTTTTGCTACTAATGGTTATGGGGGCATTTATACCAGGACTAAGGAGGAAATATAAGCTAGCTTCCATATGAGTACACATCAACATTGATGTTTTGATAAATTTGATAGTGTTCACACTTCCAGATGTGCAAACATTGCCCGACTTTTGCGTCGTAGGCATTGCAATGGTGTCTGCTGTGACGTGCCAGGGAATGAATCTCATGGATGTGCAAAAGATTCTACCATCTTTTCTTGCATCATGTCTCCTTTGTTGTTGAAAAAATTGAAGACACATACCATAGACCATTCAATGACCTAAGACATAGAACTATCCAAATCTACATTTATACATGTTATTGAAAAAGTTAAAGACACATACCATGGACAATTCAATGACCTAAGGCATAGAACTACCAAAATCTACATTTATACATAGGAAGCCAATTAAATGGTCTGACATCGAAAAAATAACATGTTCCAAACCTTTGACCAAGATGAGTTCAAAAGTAAACCCTTGTCTTTTTCTTATGTTGCCCACATGATGAAGTTATGTATCTCACATTAAACTCCATCAGGGCAAGCAACTCGTTGGCATAAATAAAGTAGTAGGGGGTGGCTGTTCAACTCTATGCCAAAACTAATTCAAAATTGGCAAGAGGAGTGTATAGTCAGAATACATATTCAACATTGCCAAGTAATGAGGGTCTAAACAAAGCAGGACCCAAAGAATGGTGTACTATAACTAAGCTGTGCGGTGCCAAATGCATGTTGCATGCATGGATCTACAATAACGTTCAGTACTCCATCCTTAATATTACCTAAGTTGCAATGTTGCCACCCTAGGAATTTACATCATAGGCCATGCTTAGCTAGTCTAGAACTAAAAAGGTGAAACTTGAATGAAAGTGAGCAATATCTTACCATTTACCAATGCCAATCAAGAGGTTTGTTTATCATGCACACCTTATCAAGTGAAAACACTCAAGACCAACAAAATTCTTTTCTTTTCAAAGCATCAATAGCACTATATCACCTGTACAAGCTTACAACAGACCCTATTCTCTCTTCTAGATGGATATCCGCTAAGAGGTTCAGCTCTCAACTTTCTGAAGTTCACAACGATAATTCGAGGGTACACTTGCATAGCATAAGCCAAGGAAATGGAGAAAGGAAATTTTTGTTTGGGCTGATAGAAAATGGATTGTTGCACAAAGTTGCTGGTTTCAATTTGCATCGCCTTCATGAAAAGCCTCAAATTGTCAAGGGTCCCAAGATAAGAAAAATGGGTTCAACTACCCCCACACGGTGCAAAGAGACAAAAGGTGCAACAGAATGGGTAGTGAACAACCCAAATGCACTTTCATGAATGTCAAACTATGCACATTGGCCTCCGCATCTTAATTTTGACTGGTACACGAGCAAAGATAAAAGACCAGAAGTCTGGCACAAAGCGTACCTGAAGAACACCTGCGGCCTCCTGGGCAAGCTTCTAGAAGGCAGGGGTCGCAACCCAAAACAGGGCCATGCAACCCTTGCCCGAGAAGGTAGGGGTCGTGCAGCTGTGGCTTGTGCCTTCTAGGGCAGAGGTTGCACGGCCCTATTTTGGGCGCAACCCTTGCCTTTAAGGGCAGGGGTCGTGTGGCCCTTGCAACTCGACTAGGTTGCAGTCCTGTTTGGGGCCGCATCCTCTGCCCTCCTAGGCAAGGGCCACAACCCTTAATAGGGCTTGCCTGGCCCTTTGGGCTTGGAATCCTCTTGGGCTGGGGCCTCTAGGGCCAAGACCCAGCTGTGCCATCGTAGAGAGAGAGAGGGTGTGACGTGCCGCCCCGCGGGGCAGAGACTCTGTCTCTGTGCATGCGCGCGCGTCTCTCCTCTCGCCCATGCTCGTCTGCGCCCGCGCCTGCCCTCCCTTCATGCCCGCTTCCTCCTGCCCTGCCTGTTCCCTCACGCGCGCGCTCTGTGTGGGTGCGTGTCTGTGTGTTTGTGTGTGTGTGTGTCTACGTGTATGTCTGTGTGTGTGTGTGTGTGTTTGTGTGTGTGTCTGCGGGTATGTCTGTGTGTGTGTGTGTGTGTGTGTCTACGTGTATGTCTGTGTGTGTGTGTGTGTTTGTGTGTGTGTCTGCGGGTATGTCTGTGTGTGTGTGTGTGTTTGTGTGTGGGTGTGTGTGTGTGTCTTTGCATGTGTTTGTTTGTTTGGGGGAGGGAGTGTTTTCTATTGTTTGTTCGCTTGTGTGTATGCTTGGTGTTTTGCATGTTTGTTTGCGTGTGTGTGTTTGGTGTGTGTTGTTGGTGGGTAGGTTTAGGGTTTGTGGGCGGCATGGGGTCTCTCTTTTGGGGCTTCTTGTCAGATCTGGGGGCTACTTTTTCTACAGCTCGGATGTTCGTTCCTGGGTTGGATTTAAGTAGCGATGCCTTCTCTGGTTGGTGGCGGTGCGTCTTCTGCAAATGTTCCTCTCTCCTCGCTCCTTCCTTCATTGGCAGTTCGGTTCTTGAGGCCTTTTCTTTGGCCAGTTGGAGATTGCAGCACAGGCAGTATAATGTACCTCCAGCGATGTTCTTCAGGAGGTTCTTGTGGATGCTCGTTTGGGATATAGGATCCTTTTGCCCTCGGGGTGGATTGTTGTCCGTTCCATGCCCTCTACTCTTCCTTCTGTACCATCTTCTTTTGTCCTGTGTGCAAGAGGTTTCCCCTTGTACTTTGAAAGGGGTTTAAGTCCCCCTTATCTCTTGTAATACTTGGCCATTTGGTCTCTTGAAGTAATGAAAGGGTCAAAGCCCAGTTGAAACTGTAAAAGAGAGAGAGAGAGAGAGAGAGAGAGAGAGAGAGTACGCGGGTGTGCGTGCATCTGCATGTACGTGTGCTTGTGTGCGCGTGGGTGTATGTGTGGGTGGGTGCGTGGGTGGGGGGTGCGAGTGTGTGGCTGTCTGTGTATGTGTGTGCGTGGTGTGTGTGGATGCACAAGTGTGTGGGTGCTTGTGTGTGTGTGGATGCACAAGTCTGTGGGTGCTTGTGTGTGTGCGTGCATGCGTGGTGTGTGTGGATGCATGAGTGCGTGCATGATTTTTTGTGTGTTTGTGTGTGAGTTTGTGTGGGTGTGAGTGTGTCGAGTTTGGGCGTAGGCCGCGCTCTCTCTCTCTCTCTCTCTCTCTCTCTCTCACTTTAGTGAGGACTCCTCTTCTTTTTAGAGGTGTTTTTAATGCTTTCTCATCCAGGTCCTTCTCCCCCCTTTGTCTCTTCCTCGTGCTTGAGATGGTGAAGCCTAAAGAAGCTACGGACGTGTAGCCCCCAAGTAGCCTGTTGGATGGCTCTCTTCTCTCTCGCTCAAAATCTTTATTGAGAGGTGTAGTGGGCGCTTTTGTGTTTGCTGGTCTTGCAGCACCTGCGGGGTGGTGCTCCTTTGGCTTCAGTGTCAGTGCCTCGCTTTACTGTTTTGGGTGGTGGCTACTGAGCAGATTTTGTAGATGTTGGCCACTGATGCGCGTGGTTCCCAGTGTGACTTGCCTGCTCTGCTGGTGTTTACCTCCGTGAGCCTTTCCTTTGTCCGATTTCTTCATCGATTTTCTCTTGGTGGCTTTCTCCTTTCCATTCTTGAGTACTTTAGTGTATCCTCGCCTCTTTCCCTCTTTTTGTATCCTATTGGCTTCTTCTCTGAGAGTTCTCTCGTATCCTGCGCTCATATCTCGGGGACCCATCCTTCAAAAGCTAGCTAGATATCTCTCCTCTTTGGTGGGTTGGGTTGGTCTTCCATGGAAGCTTGTCCTTTGTAGGGTGCAGTTTGGTCTTCTTGGTGCAGTTTTGTGTTGTAGTTCTAGTTGTGATTGACCATGGTGGCTTCTCCAGCAACCCCCTTTCTTTTTACCGGTTGTTGCATGTAGCTTCGTCGTCCCTCTTTACGAGGGGTTTTTTCCCCTAGCTTTTCTTTGTAATAGTCTTTAGCTTCTGTTAGCTTGGTCATGTACTGTTTCTTGTTCGCTTTATGCCTTCAAGAATATTTTTTTTTCTCTTTTGGTATAATGGTGCATCCGACTCATAATGTGAAGCTAGATACAACATTATGCCTTGTATATAAGTACCCTCATCAATTTTATTTAGAACACACAAAACCCACATTGCAAGAGACAACCATATTTGCATTACCATGACATCATACAAAAAGGCTAAGACAAATTTGTACATCAAAATTGTCCAAAACTATATCACCTATATAAACACAAAGCCATAAACACGATCATAAACACATAACTTGCCATAAAGTCACAAGATACTATAAATTTCCATGAAATTCCATAAGACATATTATCTTACCTAATTAAAGTCCAATTGATATTTGGCCTTGATGCACAAAATCCTCAAGAAGGGGAATAAGACTACTACTGCAAACATAGTTTTCCTCATGCCGTTGCATTACACCAGATGGCTTGCGGTTGAAAATATAAGTGCAAAATACCATAGACCATATGCATAAACCATAACAATAACTATAAACAACCATAGCCATAACCATAATCAAAACCCTAACAAAACATGACCATAACAAAACATAATCATAAAACAAAGTTTACATGAAATTATGAGTTGCCATAAATAGAAGTTCAACACTTACAAAATATGCATGAAAAGTCTCCCATTTTTTGATTCCTAGATGCAAGCTCCCCACACTCTCCATATGCCTTGTTGTGGCCTCCTCTTGTTGCATGTATTTAGAAGGATTTGCTTCATGCTTTCTCCTTTCATCATTGTAATCTGTCTTCACTTTACGAGTGACATCAATATGCCAATGCTTCAAGACATCTACCATGCAATCCTTCACTCTCTTGGAAGGAACCTCTACACTACCTACTCTAGATAATAAAATCCTGCATGATTTGATCAATAACATGGTCCTTATTGTCTTTTGGGAGATGAGGGTATGTAGTCATGAAGTTGTTTTGGAAGACTTTATGACATATTTTGCATATATGCCTCTTCATTGCTTGCCCAACTTCATCCATGACCACATTGCCATTCTCTGATAAATAGCTCATTTGATCAAGGCTTGGTGGTTTTGTAGAGTATCTACATTTTGATTGTAAGTGTGGATTTGGAAAACACTCTCAAGTGGTGGACGTCATATGGATGGGTTTAAGGATCTTTTGCAACCCCCATCACCATGGCTAGAGCTTTGTCTCCCACATTTATGCCCCACATTACGAGAGTGTCATGAGGGGGAGGCATTCTTATGGGCATTTCTTTTGGTGTGAAATTTGTGGTGGTGGTGTGGGTTGGGGTAGTGAATATATACATATACCTCCTTCAAAATACGTAATTTGTTTATTAACATAGTCCTTATTGTCTTTTGGGAGATGAGGGTATGTAGTCATGAAGTTGTTTT
>NC_141048.1:70916979-70921979 GCF_041138505.1 Cibotium barometz
ATGATCCCTTTGAGACAGTGTGCTGTATTTGCATGTACATATGTGGACATGCTTTTGTTCACGTGTGACGTCAATAATGTACACTCCCCTACTCTACTACCAACACTAAAGATAGAGTATTTCTTGTAGCCTGTACTATACACACACATCTCAAGAGACAGAAAAAGAGACTTAAGAGAGAATTGGCATGTTAATAAACTAGTGCATGTATGCACTTTCCTACTCTACGAGCATCCTAGTGTCCACGTCCAATGCTTACGACATTAGGATAGGCACTATGGTGTGCACTCGTGTTCCCAACTAAGCTTTCTTTGTGGATTCCACGAGGCAAGGAGAAAGACATACTTTAGCTTGGCCACCTTGCATTGCCTACCTTTACCTTCGAGAGGTTCCTCCATCTTTCCACTCAGGGCACGATTGCCAAAGCCTCTAGCTCCTTCACCAAAATTTCCCCTAAATGCTAAGCCTTGAAGGAAAGGAAGCAGTTCCCATGCTCATGGATTGTTTCTCTAGTGGTGGCTCTATTTCCTGCTAATTCTGACTTGCAATTCTCTGTGGCTCTGCGGTTTGGCTTGATTGCTCTTGAATTGGGAGGATACAAACGAGAAGCGATAGCATTCCATGAATTATTGTATATCAAATGAATTGAACACGAATGATCCATCACTTGCATTCTACTAGGTGCTTGAGTGGGGCAAAGCCTTTGTGCATGGAAGGCCAAGCCCATGCCATTGATCCACCGACTTGGAACGCCAAGAATGAAACTTAGGCGGATAAAAAGAAAGAGAAACACAAAGAAGTATAGAGTATACGTGTGTGTATGTCAACTTCACGGATAGAAAGACATTCTAAATTTGTTGAAGCATAAGTTTTATAATTTCAACTCCGACGTTAATTTTTTTAGTAAAACTTCAATTCAAAACATTACATTAAATGCCTTCAAACTTACTAATCTAATACATTTTATTTTATGTGTTCCCCAAGATTCTTGTAGACATCTCCACACAATGTAAGATACACCTGATCAATTGAGTGCATTTTCAAAAATTGTACATAAGATTGATTATAAAAAGAAAAACACACTGATTTTGAAATTCTCAAAATTTTTAACATTGAGAGTTCTTACGAAACGGGGAAAAGGGCACGTTTCCCTACGATTATAAATCTAACACACAAGTGTGTGTTTTCAACATTCAATATTTTTTTTGCTCAAATTAACTATTCAATAAAAACTATTCATTGTTTAACTTTTCTGTTTATAATTCAATTCCACAAGTTTTGTACGACTAATATTTAAATTGATTTTTTTTCTTGCATAATTAAAATAAGAAAAGCGACGATGTTTGATACTTTTGTTGTGCAAATTCATTTTCAACAACAAAAGAGGTACGTGTTTCATTTTGGTAAAGCTTCGATTTGTATTCAAAGTTAAATCTAGTGTAAATTCTTTTTTAATTGTTTTTTCTTTAAACATGATATTAGTATTCTTCAAATGTATTTTTTTCTTCTTTTTTTTAAAAAAAACCAACAAGCGCAAGAATTAATTAAGAGAGACAAAAATTACAAAGTCTGGCTGGGAAACAGCACCACACTCATAACAATTACAAAACTCAAAATTCCTTATCGCATAGCTTCAATTCTGGATTGCAGAAGAGACACAAAACGAATGGCCTCCTCTGCCTTCATTTGGAGCGCAAGTTGCTGAACTTGTACCGGAGTGCTTGGTTGAACTGGAGGTTCTCTAAGTACTGCATCTTGTGTGGTATACAGTCTCATCTAAACCAAGTGGATGTCATAAATCTGCACATGAAAATCAGCAAACAAACTTCTCAGATTTGGAACCTGGTAAGCAGCCTCAAAAACAGTCGCACATCTATCTTTCCAAATCAACCAAAGGAATTCAGCTCTGACTCTGGCCCAACTTCGTGAGAGCACCCCCACCGTATCCCCTAGAAGTAGTTGTTTAGCAGAGGGCAGGCCGCCCAGAGCAAACCAAATCGATGACAATATGTCAACAGATCTCTGACAATTTCTGAACAGATGCCCAATATCTTCAATGCTAAGTTTACATCTAGCACATACCCCATCTGAGAGCCCACATTTCCTACACTTGTCACCTGTCCAAATGGCTTTATGCATAATCAACCACAATAACACAGATTTCTTAGGCTGAATCTCTTTAGACCAAATTGAGTGAAATTTGAAGTTCCATTGGCGCCTGTCATAAAGGACTGACCATCTCTTGTTGAGAGCCACATGTACAGGGGTAGACGGTACTGCTTGCACACGAGGGGGGTGACAGAACGCTGTGCCTCCTCTCCAACATAAGCCTTTGATGGAAATGGGCTCGGAGACTGATATCTGCCATGCCTCATTTTCAGGAAAGATGTTGATACAATCTCGCACCAGCATCACTTCCCAAGGGAGGAGTGAGAATTTTAACAGAAGTTCATCATTAGTCATCCACCTATGGGAGGGAAATTGCCACACATCAGCCCATACTTTGATGCCCTTCTTGTGAATACGTAGAGCAGTACGTATTGAAATGCTGGACACTGGAGGAACTAGACTAAGAGGAAACCACAGAGAGTCCGAAGCTCTGATAGAGTAACTGTGTCTGCTTTCCCACACAACCCCTACCTTGTCACGAAATTTGTTCCAAGCTTTCCATAAAGAGCGAAGCAGCTCAGACCCTTTAGGTTTGACAGTTTCATGTCCTAGCAAGATAGTAATCCAAGGCAGATCCTTCCAACCTGAGAAATTTTCCAAGGAGAATTGGTCAAAGTTTCTGAATAGCAGACGGGAAGAGCATTCCTCACGGTGAGAGACAGCTCTAATAATAGTCTTAACAGCAAGACGGTCAGCCCTAGCAAGAATATCTACAACCCCCAGTCCCCCTTTGTCCCTGGGAAGGCAACAAAATTCCCATTTAACTTTGGCAGCTCCTCTCCTGAAAGGGTCTCCTGACCAAAGGAAGTTCCTACAAGCTTTTCAATTTCCTTAGATGAGAGTCTGGGGGTCTCCAACAGGTGAGGAAGAAAAGGACGTAAGCAGCTAAAAAATGATTAATTACCAGCACTCTGCCCGCTAACGATAGCTGCATACCCATCCATCTATTCAACTTGCCCCTGAATTTATCAACTATCCAGTCCCACCTTTCTTCAGGGTAACTCCGAAGCCCATAGGAATGCCTAGCAACCGAAAAATTTCACTAGCCCGAATGTTCTGATAGCCCTACTGAGCCAGCCAAACTGGGAGATTTCCTTCAACAGAGAACACTCCCGTTTTTGTATGATTGACCCTTGAGCCAGATGCTATACAAAAGGTGTCCAGCACCTTCCAGAAGGTCAGGAGAGAATTCTGATCATTGATGAGCAAGGCATTGGTGTCGTCCGCAAACTGAGAAAGAATCTGAACACCATTTGAGCTAGGTAAGGGAATGCCTTTGATTAGCCCCAGACTCTGGGATCTTTGCACCATGCAATTCAAACTATCCACAGAGATCACAAACAACAGAGGAGCAAGTGGACAACCCTGTCTGATCGACCTCGCCAGGGGGAAGACATCTGACATTGAGTTATTTAGCGCCACTCTAGCTGAAGCATTACCGAAGAGGGTTTTAACAAACTGGATCAAGCTCGGGCCAAACCCCATCTTCTCCAGATAGAGTAATACAAAGCTCCACTCCAGCCTGTCTAGGCTTTGTCAAAATCAACTTTGGCAAAAATAAAGTCAATCCCTTTCTCCTGAGCATACTCTACTCCTTCCCAAATTGAAATTACAGCTTCAATGAGTCTTCGTCCACGGATGAATCCTTTATGCTCTGCTGAGATGTGTTTCATTAAGCTGGGAGTGATCCTGCAGGCTATCACTTTGGCGAGCACTTTGTATACAGAATTCAGCATAGTCAGAGGCCTCCAGTTCTCTAGGAGATCCTTAGGCCCTCGTTTGTGGATAAGTTTTATCACTCCCATATTGATAATAGTGGGCAAGGCAGAGTACTTCACTGATTCTTCCCAAACCCTCTGAATGAAAGGGGCAATCCAATCTTTGAAGGCAAGGAAGAACTCACCCGGCATACCATCCAATCCACGGGTTTTGTTTGGTTTCAAACTCTCTATGGCCATCTTAATTTCTGAGATTGAAATAGGTACATATTCTTCTCTGAGAGAGCTCTCTCATCCTGTGCTCATATCTTGGGGACCCATCCTTCAAAAGCTAGCTAGATATCTCTCCTCTTTGGTGGGTTGGGTTGGTCTTCCATGGAAGCTTGTCCTTTGTAGGGTGCACTTTGGTCTTCTTGGTGCAGTTTTGTGTTGTAGTTCTAGTTGTGATTGACCATGGTGGCTTCTTCAGCAACCCCCTTTCTTTTTACCGGTTGTTGCATGTAGCTTCATCGTCCCTCTTTACGAGGGGTTTTTTCCCCTAGCTTTTCTTTGTAATAGTCTTTAGCTTGTGTTAGCTTGGTCATGTGTTGTTTCTTGTTGGCTTTATGCCTTCAAGAATATTTTTTTTTCTCTTTTGGTATAATGGTGCATCCGACTCATAATGTGAAGCTAGATACAACATTATGCCTTGTATATAAGTACCCACATCAATTTTATTTAGAACACACAAAACCCACATTGGAAGAGACAACCATATTTGCATTACCATGACATCATACAAAAAGGCTAAGACTAATTTGTACATCAAAATTGTCCAAAACTATATCACCTATATAAACACAAAACCATAAACACGATCATAAACACATAACTTGCCATAAAGTCACAAGATACTATAAATTTCCATGAAATTCCATAAGACATATTATCTTACCTAATTAAAGTCCAATTGATATTTGGCCTTGATGCACAAAATCCTCAAGAAGGGGAATAAGACTACTACTGCAAACATAGTTTTCCTCGTGCCCTTGCATTACACCAGATGGCTTGCGGTTGAAAATATAAGTGCAAAATACCATAGACCATATGCATAAACCATAACAATAACTATAA
>NC_141048.1:70934479-70946979 GCF_041138505.1 Cibotium barometz
CCTACAGAGATGGACACGTCTACAGATGAGACTCACCAGACTTTGGATCCCCCGCAGCCTACATTTTCTGAGTGGACACAGCCTCCGGCGGGGGCAGAGCCACAGACACATGCGACACATAGTGAGACCCCAGCACCCTTGCAGGAGGCTGGACAGTCAGTGAGTGGAGAGACCGTGGAGTCGGTGTCCCCTCCCCGTCTACCCACATTGCCAGGGACCCCGGTCTCTTCACCGATCCAGCCTGGCTCGGCTTCGCCAGAGATGCGCAGATCCCCGATCATACCTTTCACGAGGAGTAGGGCAAAGAGCCAGAATGAGGGGGTGATCAGCAGACCAACCCTCCAGATTGTGACATCGCCGATATCAGCACTACCGATTGAGGTGTCAGGCTCAGACTCGCATGAGATATCAGATGAGTTTGGCTATGATTTTTTGAGATGCCTGGGAGCAGCAGGGCAGGGACAGACTACACTGCGCGGTAGAGTGAGGATTCATGCCATATGCAGTGCCGCCAGAGCAGTTGTTGATGCATTGAGTTTGGCAGTGGCATTCTCCTTTCCACTATGTGGCTCCGCACAGGGAGAGTGGACGCAGGACAGAGTCTTGCACTGCATTCATGATCAGATTGTGGAGTTCTCACATCATGTGGGATGTTTGGATGTAACAAACATGTGGACGAGATTTTGGCAGTTGGCCAAGTTTGATATACTCCCGCAGGCCTCGGGTCATGAGGAGATACATGTTGTGGTGCATTTGGTCACAAAGGTTGGGGTGTCGCCCTGTTATGTATATGTGCATGAGGATATGCTTGAGATAGATCAGGCTGTGCTGTTTCTGCGCTTGACTGATGTATGGACAGCGGATGATTTTGCTAGAACTCCCGGCAGTGTACTCTTTTCGAGATCGGATCGTCGTATAGAGGGAGTGAATCTCTCTCGGATTGACAGATGGGACACTGATGAGTGGGCCTTGAGTAGAGGAGGCACGGTGGGCATATTAGCAGACACCACTCTATCAGATCACACACCCGTTGTACTTCAGATTGAGGCAGGAGAGCGGCGTATGGCTAGCTCTAGCCTGCGCATACCACAGAGTCTCTTGCTTGAGACATGTATGCATGAGCGGATTGCTACTATATGGTCACAACAGCAGTGGGATGAGAGATCGCAGGCAGAGTGTGCAGTCGAGGGCTTGCAGCAGATTAGTGCGATGTTGAGGGATGCGGCCCGAGAAAGACTGCAGCAGATCAGGGAGCAGCTTCGGGCTGTGAGACGCGGTCTTGTTTCGCTTCCGAGATTCTAGGAGAGACACACAGAGGATGAGAATTTGAGCATTGAGATAGGACTGGCCAGACAGGAGTTGCGCACCCTAGAAGAGTGCAAAGCTGAGTTCTGCTTTCATAGACAGGCAGCGCACTGGACACAGGTTGGTGATAGAGTGACGGCGGAGTTCTTTGAGATTACAGGGCCCAAAAATGGGAAGAAGGGCCTACACAGTTTGAGACAAGCTGATGGTACGGTGGCGACGGAGGCACTGGAGGTTAGGAGCATAGCGACTGAGTATTATACCACCTTGATGACCACGACTGCTCCAGCTCCAGAGGACATTGCATACCGAGAGCAGGTTTGGGCTCACACCAGCAGATGTGTCACGCCAGAGATGAGACAGTCACTCAGTATGCCTTTTCCAGATGAGGAGTTGTTGGACGCCCTATGCTCCTTATCTAGAGAGAGTTGCCCAGGAGCAGATGGCCTGACAGTAGATTTCTTTCTGCGATTCTAGGAGATTTTGAGGGCTGGCCTACGCTGTGCTTACCAGGACATCATGGACAGTGGTCAGATGCCTACGAGCCTTACTGATGGGCTGATTTACTTGATTCCTAAGGAGGGTGGGGACAGAGAGGATGTACGTTGCTGGAGGCCGATCACCCTCCTTGGGACTGCTTAGAAAATCATGGCGAAAGCCATTAGTCTTTGAGTACAGCCGTTACTGGATTGCTTAGTGCATGCCACACAGACTGGATTTGTCAAAGGACGCAGCATCCTTGACAACATTTTCACATTTTGGGAGGTGGCAGCCTTGGCCAGATTGCGTGGGGATGACACAGCCATTCTCTTGTTGGATTTTGAGAAGGCCTATGATAGAGTGGAGTGGTCTTTTCTGGAAGGCACTAGGCTTTGAGGCATCTTGGATCAGAGGGGTGGCAGCTATGTACGGCACAGCCCATAGTCAGGTGCTTGCTTGTGGGGGAGTGGGCCCTAGTTTTACTTTCTTGATCTGTTCGACAGGGCTGCCCATTAGCACCTTTTCTCTTCTTGTTTTTTGCAGAGGCGATGAGCAGTTACCTAAGGGCGAGTGAAGTTGGTTTGGAAGGAGTAATGCTCCCGCTTAGCGGGGAGATGTTGTTAGATGCGGAGTTTGCTGATGACACAGTGATGTATTTGCGGGGCAATTGGGCCAATCTCCTGCGTTTCCAGCAAGCTCTTGAGGTTTTTTGTGCAGCATCGGGTGCCAATATCAATTGGCACAAATCATGTGGTTTTTGGGTGGGCCCATCGCCCCAGGTTTCTTGGCAGCCATGCAGTGAGTTTCGTTGGATTCCTGCGGGCACCGCAGTGCGTTACCTTGGCTGCCATGTGGGCATTGACATTTCACCGAAACAACAGATAGCTCCCCTGCTTCTGAGTATACGCAAAAAGTTGGTGTTTTGGAGCTCGGCTCGTCTTTCATTGGCAAGGAGAGCAGGTCTTACTGGCCACAATGTGGTATATTACCTCTTGCTGGGCATTTTCACGATCATGCATTGGACAGCTTCAGCGCTTGATCAGAAATTTTTTATGGTCAGGTCAGGATGGGCGGCCAGCCAGGGCCAAGGTGGCTTGGTCAGTGATTACACTACCCCTACATAAGGGAGGCCTGGGTATGATAGACCCCACTGCTCAGAGCCGGGCCTTGTTGGCCAAGTTGGTGGTTAGAGGTTTGATGCCCGGGGGAGAGCCTTGGAAGGAGCTCTTGACACAGCGCATTCATGATAGAGTCCCCAGCAGAGGGGGCCGTGGAGAGTGAGCCTTCGTTGGTTGTTTACAGAGATACGTCTGAGTGGTGGGAGTCGAAGGTTTGAGTACATAGTCTAATATATTAAAACTATTGTGAGGCATTTAGAAATAAAGATACAAAGTCACATTTAACCAAGATATTCACTCTCCGTTTTATCCTGCCTTATCACCATGAAAACTCATCAATAGGGCCATAGACATGGAGAGGTCATGGTTTATCTAGGTTGGGTTGTTTCAAATAACTAGCAATGCTAGAGACTTGAAAATCATTGGTATAGTAAAAGGAAACAGAGGAAGTGAAATCATCAAGGGCGTAGCACTAGACTCAAAATGATAATTAGAAAATGGAGCTCTAGTTGTTATTGAGGGAGGGGTTACATGTTTGGTTGAATGAGAGCTAACAAGAGAGGAGCACTGTGATGCTTTTCTATAGAAAGGGCCCAAATAATTAGCCCTAGCAAAAAGACCGTCATAGAAACTTTGACTACAACCCACACCACAATATTTATGTGGTTAGACTAGAATTTATTTTCATGTGTGGGAACTAGATCTACCAATGCTACACAAATGGGTCCGGGTTCACAATTCATTGTTGGCACTCCAATGGTCATAATGATGTTAGCTTCCCCCTCTCATTAAGGAGCCAACAAAGAGAACTTTGTTCTCATCTTTACCTCTAACATCATCTGCATCTCATATCAAGTCATTAGTATTCATTTATGAATGTTCATTTGATTTCAAGTAGACCCCTATAAATGACTACTTGCGCATGAACAACTTTAGAGCCTACATTGTATGGGAGTGACACTAGATATTGTGAAAGTAAAAGGTGTAAGCTTTCTCCTTTTTATAGTTTGGTCAAAGATTTGTAAGGACAAAAGATAGCTTTCATGTACTTTTTGGAATCTAAATGTGATGTGCCCGGCCCCGCTTAGGGCCTGAGACAAAGCGTCTTGATAGTGCCACTAGGCCTTTCTTAGGAAAATACTCACGTGCCCTTGGTTCAAGGACATTGACGCTTTTTTCCCAATCTTTCATGGGCACAGCCGCCAATGCATTCCCCTACAATGAATGTTGTTACTTCTACGTTCCTAGTGTAGATCTTCCAAATGTGGAATGTACCCGACTTATTGGTGTTACCCATCCATGATAAGGCCAAGCAGCCCGATCCCCACTTTCCACCCCGTACTCACCCATCCTTTGTTTCCTAATTACTACCACACTGTTTAACATTCACAAACAAGTTCCTTTACTTTAAACCTTAAAACAATTTTCTTTAAAACAGTGTCTTAGAAAACAAACCAAGACAAGTGAAGGCAGTGGAAAGCATTGTCTAGACAGACAGTTCCTATTAGAATTCACCCCTTCACAACATTAATTTGTTCAACTTTCTGACCAGACCACCAAAGTGGTTCAAGACAATATTCTTTGGTGGCAATTCTAAACTCAATCCATCACACTAATGTGTAGCTTACCCTCCTGGTTCCTCTCCTAGTGATTCTTGATGAAGTGGATACTCTTAATCCCTTGACACACATACACAATAACACACAAAATTGAAAGTTAGAGAGAGAGAGAGAGAGAGAGAGAGAGAGATGGATAGACAAGACACACTTCTCCCTTCTTCATTCATTAAAGATCATACAAAGACCAACAATTACAAGGGGTGTATCCCCCATGCTACACACCCATTCTTCAAGAAGATTCTTCCAAGAAACTCCCCCCTCACCACTCCACTTTTGGTAATTGCCTCAATGGCCCCTTTAGGTGCTCAGGCTTTCTTGGCTTAGGGTCCCACAAGCCCTTCCTTATCACCACACACTTCAAGAAATCACAATGCTATAGGAGACCTTTAGTCAAGGCTAGAGGAGGAAACTGCTCACCATGGAGTGCTGTACGACCTCCTGGATGACCGTATTTAAATTCCCAATTGAAGGGGAGGAGAATTGGTATGAAAACCTTAGGAATTTCTTAATGGACTTTCGATTCCCACAACACTAGTCTAAGGACAAAATAAAGCAATTGGTACTTAAGAGCAGGGATTTTGTAATTATGGTAGGACACTTGTACAAGAGAGGCACTGACCAGGTGCTCTAGAGGTGTGTGCCATAGCATGCGAAGTTGCATGTAATGAAAGAAGAACATCAAGGAATCTCACAGGCTCATCAAGTAGGGGAAGTGACAAAGAGAAAAATTTTACAAGCTGGGCTTTGGTTGCCTACCATGGCAAAGGATTTACATTTCTTCACCAAGTAGTGTGATATATGTCAAAGAATAGGGATGCCTAATGATAAAGACAGAATGCCAATTTATCCTATTATGCCCTTGCAACCATTTATAAAGTGGGGGCTAGATTTTATAAGGCCAATCAAACCAAAAGCTTAGCAAATAGGATATGAATATATCATTGTGGCAAAAGACTATTTCACTAAGTGGCATGAGGCTAGAGCATTGAGAAGGAACACAACATAAGATGTGGCCAAGTTCCTCTACCAGCAAGTTATCACTAGGTTTGGGTGCCTAATAGATTTATTGAGTGATTAGGGAATGCATTCCTTGAATGATGTCATAAGGGAGATGACAAAAAGCACATGATAATTCACAGTGTACCACACCCAATGTAATGGGCAAGCTGAATTGACCAACAAAATTCTAATTAAGAAGATTAAGAAAATAGTGGAGGCTAACAAGAAGGATGGAGACCGGAAGCTAGACAATACTCTATTTGCCTTTCACACCTCCTACAAAGTGACTCCAGGAATGATCCCATTTAGGTTAGCATTTGGTTTGGAAGCAATGGTGCCAATAGAGTACATCATGCCTTCCCTAAGGTTGGTAGTGGAACATAATCTACTAATTGATGAATCTAGAGCACAAAGAATACAACACTTTTCCACTTTGAAAGAGGAGAGGCAAGCAACTACCCTCTTGGCAAAAACTATACCAAAAAGGAGGAAAGCATGGGCTGGCATGGCAAGAATAAAATTTTTAAAGAAGGGGATCAAGTGCTGATATACAACTCTAAATTGGGCAAGCATTGAGGAAAACTCAAGATTTGATGGATTGGGCCATGCATAATACATCAAGAAGTGGAACTAGGAGCCTTCACATTAAAAATAATGGATGGGACAATGCTAGCACAGATAGTCAATAGGTGCAAAAGAAGCCCTACTTTGAAGCTAACCCACCTAGAGAAGAAATAGTCAAAGTAAATGTAATACGGTGTGTGGAATGACAAGGTCTTAGCTCTAAGAGACAAAAAACCTCTAGTGAAAGGCCAAGGAGACCAGAAAAGCAACACAAGAGTGGCCATAAGAGGCATCAATGCAAAAAGAGGAAAAGAACAAATGAAAATCACATAAGTGGTGGTTGTAGTGTTATGCATGCAGTTCAAGTCTAATGACATGACAACAAATGACCTCAAAGTAAGTAGCCGACGACTTCTCCTACTACTTGTTGCAGTAGAACCTTGCCTCCCAAGGGAAAGGGCAAGGCAATAGAGAGTAACAAAGTAGATGTCAAGAAATCTCACATAGGTATGGCCAAGGCCTTGGCACCATTTCCTCCTCTCGCTGTACCCAGCTTGCAAAAACAAGCAAACAATGGATGGGCCAACAAGACAGGTTTTCATGCTTTGGTGTCTTTGGATTGGGCGCACCTATCAAATCATAAGGGGGCTTATAGCCTCATCAAAGAATTTGTGGAAACAAACACTTTAGTACTCCTAGGTAAGCAACCCATATCAATCAATACTAATGTTGTAAGCCAAGCTTTGGGGCTCCCTAATGAGGGAGAAGCTAAGATTGGCAAGACATACACAGATACCAAGAAAAGGGTTAATGCACTAAATCAAGGATGTGATAGATCAGGACAAGAGGGCATAGTTCATTTTCTACCTACAAAGTTTAGCCCTCGTGGAAAAAGGAAAGGATATTTTTGCAAAAAACTATAATTGCTTGCGCATAGCAAAGAAGGGGGAGAAAATCAACTGGGCAGCAGAAAATCTGAGAAAAAGGGTAGCAACAACACTGTAACCATGAGGAAAAACCATTGTACCTGCCCACCTGAAGGCTTTGGGACAAGTGGCACAAGACAACCCAAAAGATCAAAGACAAAGCACTGTAGAGGGGTCAAAAAAAGTAGGAGAATCATCTAAGAGACTAAAAGAGACCATGAACAGGCAAGGCAAACTAAGCGTATATGGGGAGAGACAAGAAGAGGAACAAAAAGAAACCCTCATCATGAGACTACCAAATTGTACAGGAAAAAGAGGAAGCTTAACAAGCATGAAGACCCACAACAACAATAGTAGCAAACCCAATAGTAGCAACAGCAAGAAACTCAAGGGCAATAATGCCACAAGACACAAGAATAATAGCAGCAACAAGAAAGCCACCGAACCATTGAAGAAACCCACAAGGAAAACACACAACAAGGAATGTTGTGCTGTCACATCGCATAAGTGACACAAAGTGAGAAAGAGGAGGCACACTAGGGGAAGTTTGAGGTCATTTTTTTGCCCCCTAAGGAAGTTTGACCAAAAGATTCTTTCAAAAATTGGGCATGCGATAAAATTTTCACAAGTGATCTCAAAATTTGTCGGACCTTGCATTTCCTAAGACCAAGAGAAATAACCAACCTATAAAAAAAAACAAATCACTAGTGTAACTTGGTCTCAAGACCAAGCTATAACCTAGAGAGTGATCGTGGTCCTAATATCAAAAAACATGACCAAGCTTCAAGGAAAAAAAAAACTTCTTGTAGCTTGGTCCAGAGACCAAGCTATAACCAATGAGTGAGATCCAAAGATCAAGCCATATTTGTGTAGAGGTGCACCTTGGTCCTAGGAGCATGTTATACTCAATGAGTTTGTTACTAGGACCAAGCCATGAGGAAAACTAGATATAGAATCATACTATGAGGAAAACAAAACAATAGTGTAGCTTGGTCATAAGAACAAGATATATCCAGCAAGCTAGATTGGAGTATACATATATATATATATGTATATATATTTATATACATATACATACACCCCGATCTTGGATTACCATGAGTTGCCACATGAATGGCTGTCCCAAGGTCACTTCATAATCTGCGTTGTTGCCAAAATCAACAATCACATATGTGTGCACGTAGTCTATGCCACAGCTCGTCATAGTCATGTTCTCTAGCAGCCCTAAAGGTTTGCCTGTCATCCCATGCGGGTTTTGCAAAGTGCCAGCTTCCCCTCACTTCTCCCCGCTTTCGTTGCTATGCTTTTTCTTGCTCCCATATGTAGGATTGCTGAGAACTGATGTTCACTGCGTCTTATGGGGAGATTTGTATTTCCATCCTCTATGTCGAACTGTTTAAAACTCACAGAATTGACTGACATTCCTTGCTTACCGTTTCTTGCGCTGCTATCTCCTTTCCATATTGCTTAGTGTAAAAATCTGTGACTTTTGCCATCGTGCCAAGTTACCTCAAGGGTTTGGTCTAATTTTTATCAAGTCCACCAATGATACTGTGCATGGCACAGGGGCCGACATGAGAGCTTGTAGGTTTGCCGTGTCACTTTCTTCTTCAAGCTCCCACGTCAGGGCTCATAGTGTCCGAAATACTTAGGTAGTGTCTTTACAGTGATAGGCTTTGTTCTTTGAAGAATCTGTTAAAAGGATGAGTTTACACCGCGTCAAGGCTCATAGTCTCTGAAATACTTGGGTAGTGTCTTTAAAAGTGGTAGGCTTGGTTGTGCAAGGACACCTCAATTTCTGATAGAGGAGGTTTTCCCTTGATCAGAAATTTACATCTCTTGTCTCTTATCTCAGCCCATAGCTCCTTTGCTTGGTTTTACTCAGAGGCCCTTGTCTCACCAAGTTACTTGTGGCTATACTCTCTTCTAATTCTTGGGCTTCTACTGCCTCACTTGGTTTTGTAGGCTGCTCTAGAGACACCTTGTTGGGCAATTTCTGTAAAATAGGAGTTAGTGCATAACATAATACTCAATAAATTACTTACCACCTGCAAAAACATCCAAACATAAACATGTTATGAAAATCAATCAATCTTTGGGTACTGACCAATTGGTACCCAATTGTTCTTGGTCTTTTCTTGGTTTCAATCCTGAAACCATTCTTTTCTTTTTACCAGGGTACCCCATTCTTGGCAGCAATTCCAATGTTCTGCCTGAATTCTTCTCGATTCTTAACTTTTTTTTAAAAGGAATTAGTCATCCGACTATCCAGATGTTAAACAGTACTAAGTCATATTTAAGACAACTTTGCCAGACTGTACATTCCATCGAAAGAAGAATTTATTTTTTTTATATTTTCATTAAAGAAGGATAGTCCCAGTGACACATGTATTACAAGTACCTCTATCTGAGGCATGATGGGATTACCATGCGAGTGGATTTACCTAAGCACAACTACTATGACGTGACCAAATTACCAGTCAACAACACTTTGAGTGAACCACAAGGTCCTCCAAGAGATCCAATCACCAGATTGTTTACAGAGAAGAGGATAACCTATGGCTCTTTGAAGTGGAAGGGCAAGAAACCCTAGCGTGATGTACGTCACACACCGACAAGGCAATAATGGAACCTTACACATATATCCTAGAGCATTTTCTTGAAGATGAGAAGGAAAACCAAGAGTGGATGCATGTCCTCCCAACCATATGACACATGTACCATAGAACCAAAGGCGACTTTCTATGATGGGGACAGCTATGATGTCATCCCCATCTGTGTGGTGACCCCGATCTTGGAGGAAGAGTTGCTCAAATTGAAGATCACTACAGATACATGGAAAAAAACACAAGTGAATGAAAAATGAACAATGAGTGTGACCATGATGGGTACATGACGGCGGAGGATAATCTAGTAACAATCGGTGGTCACTATAATGGGCTCATAACGGCTCAGCGCATTCTTCAAGATGGTTTATGCTCGCTATATTTATTCAGGGATGCTGTGATACATGTAAAATTTTGCGACATTCGCCAGAGGCATGCAACCAAACCCACCAACCAAGCTAACATGGCTCTGCAAGTCTCGTTGGCATGGCTGCCATTTGAGAAATAGGGTATAAATTTCATAGGCACGATCAATCCTGTAGGAAGCTACTAAAGATTGCAGCTCATCCACCGTGGAAAAGTTTCCCTATGAAAATACCTTGTGCAGGTTTGGCTCTCCACTTGAAGTTACTAGCTTCAAGGCACTCATTATGTCAATAAGCTTCTGCCTAACATTTTCTACAGGTCCAAGATCTTCCACCGAAAGTCTTGTTCTTACTACCCCATAGCAAATAGCCAAGCAGAGAGTAAAAATAAGGTACTGATCTCTCTGCTCCGCTAACTTGTCATCAGCATCCCTCCTCATGGGGGCCACAGGCTATTTTGGGTGCTACTTGGGCATACAAAACCGCATTCAAGGCCACAACTCATCGCTCGCCGTTTCAATGAATATTTGGCCTAGAGGCAATAGCACCAATGGAGTTCCAATACCAGTCAACTTGCTCAGGGTAGACTCCGCCATGGCAAGAACTCAGGCAAATGCAACACGTCTCCCTGAGCTCAAAGAAGAGCGCCCATTGGCAGCAAAAGCGTTACTGAGTAGAGCATCAAAGAAGAACATCTTTGTTACCATATTATAGTAGTGATGTGTGTGAACACACTTAGGACCGCCGGGGCACTTTTTCCCTCACTAGGAGGTTTTTTCCCCCGTGCATTGTATATACGCCCATTATCTTCTAGGGCTTGTAATCTTTTTTGGCACTCATAATACACTACTGTGTTGTGCTCAAGCTTCCTCATCTTCTTGAAGTTGTGTGTGCATTCCTGCAACCCTAATTCCAACAATTGGTATCAGAGCAGGCTTCCTTCTCCCGGGCAGCATCACCGGCACCTGCCGCTTCATCTCCTCCGATTGCGACGAGGTTTCACGAGCGTCTGCAGGTTAGTATATGCCGTGGGAAAGCCCGTAGGGCTAGTTCGTTTCAGAATTTTGATCTGAAGTCATTTCGCCCTCCGTTTTTGCATTCCAAGTACTGCGCAGGCAAAATCGTCCTACTGTGCAGATTTTCTGTCAAGATTAAAATCTGCAGGACAGGTGCCCATTCGTCTGTTTTGGGCTGTGCTACATAGCACAGGTCGATTTTATACAGGTTTACCTCTTACAGACAGCATTTACATCTAGTAGTACAGTCATTGGCCATGGCTGACAACAATGATGTATTCCGCATGTTGGCTGCTGAGGATAAGTTGGATGGCACCAACTATCCATTGTGGGCATATATGATGCGACATGTATTGGTAGCAAAGGGGTTATGGAATATTGTGCAGGGTATTGATGCACGTCCTATTGTGGCTGGGAATGCTGCAAACACATCAGAAACAGGTACTGTTGATGATGGTGCCGGCACAAGTGCTGTAGCAGCTGTTCGAGAACCACCACTTTTAGCAGAGCAGATTCGTTGGGATGGTAGAGATGCGCAGGCTCATGCCTTGATTGCGCTGTCTGTCAAACGTACCATTATCCCACATATTCGCTCCTGCAGGACTTCTAAGGATGCTTGGGATGTACTTGCCACATTGTATCAGGCAAGAAATGAGGCTCGTGTTGCTTATCTCCGAAAACAGTTGGAGAGTGAGCATATGAACGAAGGTGATTCTATGGATAGCTTTTTGACAAAGATCAAGGATTTCAAAGAGCAGCTCATTTCTGCAGATGAAATCCTGTCAGACAGTTCACTTGTGCAGACTGTTTTGAATGGTCTACCAGATTCTTATCAGGGTTTTGCTTCCACTCTTCGCTTGATGATGAAAGGCAATCCCAATGCCTTATCATTTGAGGAGTTAGTTTCTGTTTTGCTGCAAGAAGACCAGTCAAGGCAAAACAGGAATATTATGCGTGTCGCAGATCAAGCTTTCGTTGCTAGTCAGAGAAGCGGGAAAGGTAAAGCTGGCTTTTCTTCTAGTAAGCAGAAATCTGCAAATGCTGCGCAACCAAAGAAGGAAGACAAAGATGAGAAGAAGGGTGACAAACAGAAGACATTTTGCAAGTACTGTAAGGGAAATGATCATGTCATCAAAGCGTGTCCTAAGCTGGCTGCGAAAGAGGCTAAGAAGAAAGAGGCTGGTATGGCTGTTGCAGATGCCTCTCCTTCTAACAATGAATCTGCTAATGTTGTGCTAGATACAGAATGGGCATTCAATGCGCAGTGCAGTTATGACCCATCTTTGCATGACACATGTATGTCTGCAGTAGATTCAGATGTATGGTACTTTGACAGTGGTGCCACTAAGCATATCACCTCGCAGCGCAGTTTATTCACTTTCCTTGAGTCTGCTCCCACAGGGAATACTGTCACTTGTGCCAATAACTCCTCTTATCCCGTTGAAGGAGTTGGACAGATTGTGCTGAATGTTGCAAATGGCAACACCTTTACACTTTTTGAT
>NC_141048.1:70954479-70991979 GCF_041138505.1 Cibotium barometz
AGAGGGACGACGAAGCTACATGCAACAACCAGTAAAAAGAAAGGGGGTTGCTGGAGAAGCCACCATGGTCAATCACAACTAGAACTACAACACAAAACTGCACCAAGAAGACCAAACTGCACCCTACAAAGGACAAGCTTCCATGGAAGACCAACCCAACCCACCAAAGAGGAGAGATATCTAGCTAGCTTTTGAAGGATGGGTCCCCGAGATATGAGCGCAGGATGCGAGAGAACTCTCAGAGAAGAAGCCAATAGGATACAAAAAGAGGGAAAGAGGTGAGGATACACTAAAGTACTCAAGAATGGAAAGGAGAAAGCCACCAAGAGAAAATCGATGAAGAAATCGGACAAAGGAAAGGCTCACGGAGGTAAACACCAGCAGAGCAGGCAAGTCACACTGGGAACCACGCGCATCAGTGGCCAACATCTACAAAATCTGCTCAGTAGCCACCACCCAAAACAGTAAAGCGAGGCACTGACACTGAAGCCAAAGGAGCACCACCCCGCAGGTGCTGCAAGACCAGCAAACACAAAAGCGCCCACTACACCTCTCAATAAAGATTTTGAGCGAGAGAGAAGAGAGCCATCCAACAGGCTACTTGGGGGCTACACGTCCGTAGCTTCTTTAGGCTTCACCATCTCAAGCACGAGGAAGAGACAAAGGGGGGAGAAGGACCTGGATGAGAAAGCATTAAAAACACCTCTAAAAAGAAGAGGAGTCCTCACTAAAGTGAGAGAGAGAGAGAGAGAGAGAGAGAGAGAGAGAGAGAGAGAGCGCGGCCTACGCCCAAACTCGACACACTCACACCCACACAAACTCACACACAAACACACAAAAAATCATGCACGCACTCATGCATCCACACACACCACGCATGCACGCACACACACAAGCACCCACAGACTTGTGCATCCACACACACACAAGCACCCACACACTTGTGCATCCACACACACCACGCACACACATACACAGACAGCCACACACTCGCACCCCCCACCCACGCACCCACCCACACATACACCCACGCGCACACAAGCACACGTACATGCAGATGCACGCACACCCGCGTACTCTCTCTCTCTCTCTCTCTCTCTCTCTCTTTTACAGTTTCAACTGGGCTTTGACCCTTTCATTACTTCAAGAGACCAAATGGCCAAGTATTACAAGAGATAAGGGGGACTTAAACCCCTTTCAAAGTACAAGGGGAAACCTCTTGCACACAGGACAAAAGAAGATGGTACAGAAGGAAGAGTAGAGGGCATGGAACGGACAACAATCCACCCCGAGGGCAAAAGGATCCTATATCCCAAACGAGCATCCACAAGAACCTCCTGAAGAACATCGCTGGAGGTACATTATACTGCCTGTGCTGCAATCTCCAACTGGCCAAAGAAAAGGCCTCAAGAACCGAACTGCCAATGAAGGAAGGAGCGAGGAGAGAGGAACATTTGCAGAAGACGCACCGCCACCAACCAGAGAAGGCATCGCTACTTAAATCCAACCCAGGAACGAACATCCGAGCTGTAGAAAAAGTAGCCCCCAGATCTGACAAGAAGCCCCAAAAGAGAGACCCCATGCCGCCCACAAACCCTAAACCTACCCACCAACAACACACACCAAACACACACACGCAAACAAACATGCAAAACACCAAGCATACACACAAGCGAACAAACAATAGAAAACACTCCCTCCCCCAAACAAACAAACACATGCAAAGACACACACACACACCCACACACAAACACACACACACACACAGACATACCCGCAGACACACACACAAACACACACACACACACAGACATACACGTAGACACACACACACACACACACACACACAGACATACCCGCAGACACACACACAAACACACACACACACACACAGACATACACGTAGACACACACACACACAAACACACAGACACGCACCCACACAGAGCGCGCGCGTGAGGGAACAGGCAGGGCAGGAGGAAGCGGGCATGAAGGGAGGGCAGGCGCGGGCGCAGACGAGCATGGGCGAGAGGAGAGACGCGCGCGCATGCACAGAGACAGAGTCTCTGCCCCGCGGGGCGGCACGTCACACCCTCTCTCTCTCTACGATGGCACAGCTGGGTCTTGGCCCTAGAGGCCCCAGCCCAAGAGGATTCCAAGCCCAAAGGGCCAGGCAAGCCCTATTAAGGGTTGTGGCCCTTGCCTAGGAGGGCAGAGGATGCGGCCCCAAACAGGACTGCAACCTAGTCGAGTTGCAAGGGCCACACGACCCCTGCCCTTAAAGGCAAGGGTTGCGCCCAAAATAGGGCCGTGCAACCTCTGCCCTAGAAGGCACAAGCCACAGCTGCACGACCCCTACCTTCTCGGGCAAGGGTTGCATGGCCCTGTTTTGGGTTGCGACCCCTGCCTTCTAGAAGCTTGCCCAGGAGGCCGCAGGTGTTCTTCAGGTACGCTTTGTGCCAGACTTCTGGTCTTTTATCTTTGCTCGTGTACCAGTCAAAATTAAGATGCGGAGGCCAATGTGCATAGTTTGACATTCATGAAAGTGCATTTGGGTTGTTCACTACCCATTCTGTTGCACCTTTTGTCTCTTTGCACCGTGTGGGGGTAGTTGAACCCATTTTTCTTATCTTGGGACCCTTGACAATTTGAGGCTTTTCATGAAGGCGATGCAAATTGAAACCAGCAACTTTGTGCAACAATCCATTTTCTATCAGCCCAAACAAAAATTTCCTTTCTCCATTTCCTTGGCTTATGCTATGCAAGTGTACCCTCGAATTATCGTTGTGAACTTCAGAAAGTTGAGAGCTGAACCTCTTAGCGGATATCCATCTAGAAGAGAGAATAGGGTCTGTTGTAAGCTTGTACAGGTGATATAGTGCTATTGATGCTTTGAAAAGAAAAGAATTTTGTTGGTCTTGAGTGTTTTCACTTGATAAGGTGTGCATGATAAACAAACCTCTTGATTGGCATTAGTAAATGGTAAGATATTGCTCACTTTCATTCAAGTTTCACCTTTTTAGTTCTAGACTAGCTAAGCATGGCCTATGATGTAAATTCCTAGGGTGGCAACATTGCAACTTAGGTAATATTAAGGATGGAGTACTGAACGTTATTGTAGATCCATGCATGCAACATGCATTTGGCACCGCACAGCTTAGTTATAGTACACCATTCTTTGGGTCCTGCTTTGTTTAGACCCTCATTACTTGGCAATGTTGAATATGTATTCTGACTATACACTCCTCTTGCCAATTTTGAATTAGTTTTGGCATAGAGTTGAACAGCCACCCCCTACTACTTTATTTATGCCAACGAGTTGCTTGCCCTGATGGAGTTTAATGTGAGATACATAACTTCATCATGTGGGCAACATAAGAAAAAGACAAGGGTTTACTTTTGAACTCATCTTGGTCAAAGGTTTGGAACATGTTATTTTTTCGATGTCAGACCATTTAATTGGCTTCCTATGTATAAATGTAGATTTTGGTAGTTCTATGCCTTAGGTCATTGAATTGTCCATGGTATGTGTCTTTAACTTTTTCAATAACATGTATAAATGTAGATTTGGATAGTTCTATGTCTTAGGTCATTGAATGGTCTATGGTATGTGTCTTCAATTTTTTCAACAACAAAGGAGACATGATGCAAGAAAAGATGGTAGAATCTTTTGCACATCCATGAGATTCATTCCCTGGCACGTCACAGCAGACACCATTGCAATGCCTACGACGCAAAAGTCGGGCAATGTTTGCACATCTGGAAGTGTGAACACTATCAAATTTATCAAAACATCAATGTTGATGTGTACTCATATGGAAGCTAGCTTATATTTCCTCCTTAGTCCTGGTATAAATGCCCCCATAACCATTAGTAGCAAAACTTGTTAGAATTGCAATAGTAAATATATTTGTGGAGAAAAATACTATGCTAACATGTGGACTTGCATGGAGGCAATGTGTGTGTGTGTGTGTGTGTGTGTGTGTGTGTGTGAGAGAGAGAGAGAGAGAGAGAGAGAGAGAGAGAGAGAGAGAGAGAGAGAGAGAGAGAGAGAGAGAGACTATATCTGTGTCTACTGTCACTAAGATTGTCCGCATTGCTCTCAAAGAAAACTTGGTTGTGAGTACCAGACAGTTAATGCCAATCATATGGTAATCATGAATGCCTAAATGTTGATGTTGATAGCCAATGTGGGATTTAGAGAGCAAGAAAACTTTGAAAGTAAGGGGCAAGTCCAATCTGCACTAGCTGGACCTTATTTTAAGTACCAGGACTAGTTACTGTCCAATTGTACAAGAAGGAAAGTCTATGGGAAGAAGCGCCAATTGGCCTAGGATACTCAAACATTGTGCAGAGTGTGGAAATCCCACTTCTTTGTATAGTGCTTCCCACCTCTATGAATGCCTTGTACACCCAAATTTGCCCTTCTTGTGGGATTGCTAAACTTGTTGTCCATTATAGTCCTCAATTTGATCAATTGCATCACCTTCGACCACTTACGATGCTTGTACCTTTTGCCCCCTTCTCATCTAAAAGATTCTCAAATAAGTTTTCCATTGGCTTCATGAAGCTAGCACTCGATGTTCTCCAGGAAGTCTTTAAGTGAGAATGATCATCGCATTCGCAAACACACATCTTTGTTCTCGCTGCTCGGCCCTCCATCTATCCTCTTTCTCCTACTTTTCTCTCTCTTTCAACTATTCTATGTTTTCCACTTCATTCAACAAATTAGTAAAAAACCTATGTTGTTTTGCAAGATAGGAGTCCATAAGCTCTTCTAGAGCTCTCAAGTCAGTAATGGACATCTGCTTTAAACAATTGCACTATCTAGGAATTGTTGTCCTTTTGCAGCAAATCTCCTATTTGATCCCAAAACTTTGAGTTCTCTCCTGCCCTTCCAAATTTACCACCGTCAAAGATAGTGCTCACTTGTATAGGCTTAAGGGCTTTTGCACAAGTCCAATTCTTAGAGCACTTGCGCGGTTTGTGTTCTTGTTCGCAATCCTCCTCTTGAAAGGTTCCTTCACAATCTGCATGGATTTCAGTGTTTGGAAAATGTGGGACATTAGATGTCGAGTCTTTGACACCCAGAGATTGTGGCATGGCACACCCAAATTGGGCACTATAGGAAGCCTTGTCAAAAGGAGAGTAGTCTAGTACGACTCCCTCATTTCCTCTCTTTTCTAAATTGAAATTTCAATGGAGGAGGTTTGAGCGAGCTCATGTTTGATATGCAAAATCAATATTTTAGAGTGCTTGGTCATTGAGGTTAGATTTTTTTTAGGTTGGATCTGAATTATCTAGGGTGTTGTGTTCTGTTATTGCAAAAGCATGTGAATGCTGCCTTCAACCTACAAATAGAAGCATGATTGAATTGTATTTTTAGGCCGAATATTTTAAAATGATGTTTTGGAGTTTGATGGATGTTATACAAGACTTATTTGATGTTGGTAGCTCTCGTCGTGTTGCACAAATGTCATTATTTAAAGAAAGATACCATATAGAGAGGGCATCCTTGCTTGATCGCACCATCTATAGATTTTATCCCGAAAGAGATCCAAATGTTATCTTACCAAACTCACATCCAAGGTATATTCTTGCATCTTTTGTATACTAATAATTTATTCCATTCATCTTATGTATTTATAGTCTCTAATGAATGCAGGAAGAAATCCTCACAATGATTGGGAAACAATGAAGGGAAGCGGTGCGCAGAAGCAAGGAACTGCTGAGACGAGAGGAAGAGAGCGCGCGAGAGAGACGACACATAGGAGTGGTGAGGGAGAGCCTTACCCTCTCCTTCTGTATTATCGGTAATGATAATACTATAAGTGAGTGGCTCACTAGTATATACTATACACTTATGGTTAGTAAGTGTTAGTGATGGGCGGTGGGTGTCGGCCACTGAGGCCATTTACCCAACATTCTTCCACTAAATGGCCAATGTGAGATGCCAACAACTATAAAAAGTATACAAAACAGTGAAGAATAATAGCATCTTCACGTAATGCCCAAACAATGCTAAAACTAATCACTGGAGAGGCTCTTAGTAAGGGTGTTTGCTGTGTTCTCACTGGTATGTATCTTCACCAAGTCAAGTCTCTTCTCTACCAGGCATCCTCGAACAAAATGATGTCGCACATCAATGTGTTTTGTCTTTGCATAAAACACCGGATTCCTTGCCAAGGCAATAGCACTCTAACTATCACAGTGAAGAACTGGTAACTTCTGCGCAACTCCAAGATCTCCCACTAAACTATACAAAGAAAGTCAAAAATATGGGAGATTTGGGGATTGGTGGAGTCTTGTATGAACCAATTGTTACCATATTATAGTAGTGATGTGTGTGAACACACTTAGGACCGCCGGGGCACTTTTTCCCTCACTAGGAGGTTTTTTCCCCCGTGCATTGTATATACGCCCATTATCTTCTAGGGCTGGTTATCTTTCATTTTTGGCACTCATAATACACTACTGTGTTGTGCTCAAGCTTCCTCATCTTCTTGAAGTTGTGTGTGCATTCCTGCAACCCTAATTCCAACAATTGGTATCAGAGCAGGCTTCCTCCTCCCGGGCAGCATCACCGGCACCTGCCGCTTCATCTCCTCCGATTGCAACGAGGTTTCACGAGCGTCTGCAGGTTAGTATATGCCGTGGGAGAGCCCGTAGGGCTAGTTCGTTTCAGAATTTTGATCTGAAGTCATTTCGCCCTCCGTTTTTGCATTCCAAGTACTGCGCAGGCAAAATCGTCCTACTGTGCAGATTTTCTGTCAAGATTAAAATCTGCAGGACAGGTGCCCATTCGTCTGTTTTGGGCTGTGCTATATAGCACAGGTCGATTTTATACAGGTTTACCTCTTGCACACAGCATTTACATCTAGTAGTACAGTCATTGGCCATGGCTGACAACAATGATGTATTCCGCATGTTGGCTGCTGAGGATAAGTTGGATGGCACCAACTATCCATTGTGGGCATATATGATGCGACATGTATTGGTAGCAAAGGGGTTATGGAATATTGTGCAGGGTATTGATGCACGTCCTATTGTGGCTGGGAATGCTGCAAACACATCAGAAACAGGTACTGTTGATGATGGTGCAGGCACAAGTGCTGTAGCAGCTGTTCGAGAACCACCACTTTCAGCAGAGCAGATTCGTTGGGATGGTAGAGATGCGCAGGCTCATGCCTTGATTGCGCTGTCTGTCAAACGTACCATTATCCCACATATTCGCTCCTGCAGGACTTCTAAGGATGCTTGGGATGTACTTGCCACATTGTATCAGGCAAGAAATGAGGCTCGTGTTGCTTATCTCCGAAAACAGTTGGAGAATGAGCATATGAACGAAGGTGATTCTATGGATAGCTTTTTGAGAAAGATCAAGGATTTCAAAGAGCAGCTCATTTCTGCAGATGAAATCCTGTCAGACAGTTCACTTGTGCAGACTGTTTTAAATGGTCTACCAGATTCTTATCAGGGTTTTGCTTCCACTCTTCGCTTGATGATGAAAGGCAATCCCAATGCCTTATCATTTGAGGAGTTAGTTTCTGTTTTGCTGCAAGAAGACCAGTCAAGGCAAAACAGGAATAGTATGCGTGTCGCAGATCAAGCTTTCGTTGCTAGTCAGAGAAGCGGGAAAGGTAAAGCTGGCTTTTCTTCTAGTAAGCAGAAATCTGCAAATGCTGCGCAACCAAAGAAGGAAGACAAAGATGAGAAGAAGGGTGACAAACAGAAGACATTTTGCAAGTACTGTAAGGGAAATGATCATGTCATCAAAGCGTGTCCTAAGCTGGCTGCGAAAGAGGCTAAGAAGAAAGAGGCTGGTATGGCTGTTGCAGATGCCTCTCCTTCTAACAATGAATCTGCTAATGTTGTGCTAGATACAGAATGGGCATTCAATGCGCAGTGCAGTTATGACCCATCTTTGCATGACACATGTATGTCTGCAGTAGATTCAGATGTATGGTACTTTGACAGTGGTGCCACTAAGCATATCACCTCGCAGCGCAGTTTATTCACTTTCCTTGAGTCTGCTCCCACAGGGAATACTGTCACTTATGCCAATAACTCCTCTTATCCCGTTAAAGGAGTTGGACAGATTGTGCTGAATGTTGCAAATGGCAACACCTTTACACTTTTTGATGCATTGTATGTGCCAGGGATCAAAAAGAATCTGCTGTCAGTCTCCGCATTTGCCAAAACAGGTTTGGTTGTAAAATTTGTGGATGACAGATGTACTGTTCATGATCTCTCTTGTGGTGACATCATTGTAGCATCTGGTTCACTATGTCGAGGGCTGTATAAGCTCAATATGGATGGCAAATGTGTAGAGGATTCAGCATGTGCTATTATGGATACGCAGGCTATTTCAAATGCAAAACTGTGGCATGCACGTTTTGGTCATCTGAATTTTGCAAGTTTGCTGCGCCTGCAGAAATCTGAAATGGTGTCTTCTTTGCCTAAGCTTGAGGCACCTGTCAAGCATGTTTGTGAGGGCTGCATATTGGGTAAAATGCAGCGTGCTTCCTTTCCCAAAGATGGATCAGTGAGAGCTCAACGCAGATTGCAGCTTGTTCACAGTGATGTCTGTGGTCCCATGCAAACTCCATCATTTGGAAACTACCTTTACTTCGTGACTTTCATTGATGATTTTACCAGGCATGCATGGGTATATCCTTTGAAGGCAAAGTCCGAAGTGTTTTTGTGCTTCAAACAGTTTTTGGTTATGGCTGAAAATGTGTCAGAAAGTAAGATGGGCACCCTCCGTTCAGATCGAGGGGGGGAGTATATGTCTTCAGAATTTAATGCATTTCTGGCTGAGCGTGGGATAAAACACCAATGTACAGTGCCGTATACACCACAGCAAAATGGTGTGGCTGAGAGAAAAAACAGGTCTCTCATGGAAATGGCAAGATGTATGGTTAAGAGTCAAAGTCTACCACATGGTTTTTGGCTTGAGGCTGTCATGTGTGCCACTTATGTACTAAACAGGTGTCCCACCAAAGCATTACAGGTTGTCACTCCATATGAGGCTTGGCATGGCCGCAAGCCATCTGTTGGCCATTTACGTGTTTTTGGTTGCCTGGCATATGCATTAGTGCCTGTGCAACATCGCAGAAAATTGGATGACAAAGCTGTCAAATGTATTTTTGTTGGATATAGTGCTGAGAGCAAAGGCTATCGTTTGTATCATCCACAGACAAAGCGCATTTTGGTTAGCCGTGATGTTGTATTTGTGGAAGATGCAGTTCAGCCCTTGGTTTCATGTACTAAGGAGACAGATATCAGCTCACGTGATGTCTATGATACATTGTTGCCTCTTTTCAGTGGTGCACAGTCAAGTGCAATACCTCATGAGGCAGTTTTTCAGCCTATGCAGGTTTTAAATGATGGCACAGATCAGCCTATATCTGATGCAGATGTGCATGATGCACTTGAGGATGAGAGACAAGAGATTGAGGGCTCTAGGAATATGCCTAGATGGCTGGTGCAGACTTTGCGTGACAGCAAGTTGGATGCCCCTTTGTCTAGTCGCACTCGTTCTGGCTCTCATGGTGCCTCTTATGCGTCAGATTGTTATGCATTGGCTGTTTCTAGTATGTGCGATGAAAGTGAGCCTGTTTCATTTGATGAGGCACAAAGTTCAGAAAATTGGATGGCTGCTATGCAAGCAGAATACGATGCTATTATGAAGAATGGTACATGGTCTTTATGTGACTTGCCCCCTGGCAAGAAGGCCATTGGCACTAAGTGGGTATACAAATTGAAGCGTAAGCCTGATGGCACAGTGGATCACCATAAGGCTAGGCTTGTTGCAAAAGGTTATGCTCAAGAGAAGGGCATTGATTTTGATGAGACTTTTGCTCCCACATGTCGTATGACCACTGTTCGTAGCATCTGTGCATTAGCAGCTCATAATGGTTGGAATGTACATCAGCTGGACATAAAGACTGCGTTCTTAAATGGAGATTTGCATGAGGAGGTGTATGTATCGCAGCCTCGTGGTTTTGTTCAAAGAGGGCAGGAAAACAAAGTGTGCAGGTTAAAAAAGGCTTTATATGGTTTAAAGCAAGCTCCACGAGCTTGGTATGAAAAAATACATGCATATTTGACTGCACATGGGTTTCAGAATAGTCCAACAGAAAGCACTTTGTATGTTAAACGTGTGGATGGTGTACATCTAATCATTGCTCTCTATGTCGATGACATGCTGCTCACAGGACCAAATAAGAGTCATATTGCTGATTTTAAGGCTGATTTGAATGCCTCTTTTGAGATGTCAGATTTGGGGCATTTGCATCATTATTTGGGGATACAATTTAAGCAGTGTGATGGAGGTATTGCTTTGTGTCAGACAAAGTATATTGAAACATTGTTGCGGAGATTTGGCCTTGAAGACTGCAAGCCTATTGCTACTCCAATGGAGACAGGTTTGAAGTTGAGTCTTCATGATGCTGGAGATCACTTTGATGTCACACTCTATCAGACAGCTGTTGGTTGCCTCATTTATGTATGCATTACGAGGCCAGACATTCAGTTTGCAGTCTCACAGGTGAGCAGATTTATGCATAGCCCAGGCATTAAGCATTGGCAGGCAGTGAAGCGTATCTTTCGCTATTTGAGTGGTACTCGGCATCTTGGGTTGTTTTATCCCAAGGGGGGATCATTGCCGCCAGATTTACATGCTTTTTCAGATTCTGACTGGGCTGGTTGTTATGACACACGCGTGTCCACGAGTGGTTTTTGCTTCATGCTTGGAAGCTCATGCATATCATGGTTGAGCAAGAAGCAGCCTACTGTGGCCACTTCTAGTTGTGAAGCTGAGTACAGGGCAGCTTTCACAGCTACGGTTGAGTGTGTGTGGCTCAGACGCCTTATGGCTGATTTGGGTGTTGGGCAGCCATCTGCCACCACCATCTTCACTGACAGTCAGAGCGCATTGGCAGTTGCGCGGAACCCAGTGTTCCATGCTCGTACGAAGCACATTGAGGTGCACTACCATTATGTCAGGGAGAGACTCTCTGCAGGAGAGATCAGTTTGGCTTATGTGCCAACACAGGATAACCTTGCAGACCTTTTCACAAAGGCTCTGCCTCGTGAGAAGTTCGAAGCTTTTCGCAAAGCTTTGGGCTTACTCCCTTTTGTGGATTCGTCCACATAGCTAGACACTTCCCTATACATGAGTGCTAGCTCTTGTTCACCGCATCACTCCAGGGGGGATTTGTTACCATATTATAGTAGTGATGTGTGTGAACACACTTAGGACCGCCGGGGCACTTTTTCCCTCACTAGGAGGTTTTTTCCCCCGTGCATTGTATATACGCCCATTATCTTCTAGGGCTGGTTATCTTTCATTTTTGGCACTCATAATACACTACTGTGTTGTGCTCAAGCTTCCTCATCTTCTTGAAGTTGTGTGTGCATTCCTGCAACCCTAATTCCAACAATCTCACACCACGCTTTGCTGTGCAAGATAAAATACCAATCAAAACCACACCAATGCATAGAAGGCGCACATAAGAAGCTTCAATTGAGATCAACATCTCCTACTATTGCAATAAAAAAAGGTTAGCAATACTTGGATCAACCACTCTAGGCATTCCTTATCATACAAGTGGACCAACCATGTCAGGTTTCCCTCTTGCCCGCAGGTATATAACAACCAAGCTAATCTAGCTAATCATGAGACCGTACTAAGCCTACTTCCTTTTTTCAAAGACTTGAGAACTAGCAAAAGAAAGTCTTGGGCATGAATCATTGTCCTTCAACTATTCAACGCTCAAGAGGTTTACAATCTATCTCAAATTATGTCTTCACTTACGCAAGAAGATCACATGTCATGCTTTCAAGGACAATGAACACAATCCTTCAATTCATTGAGGTATCAAAAGAATTGCATCTAAGTACTTACATCAACATTCCATGCAACTCTCTTATCCCTTATACAAGGTAATGGACACATAACCTTTCTAAGAAAGGATTTGTCAAGAGAAAATCAGCAAGAACACATAACCATCAAGCATGGAAACTTTTCAAGCAATCTTGAATGCAATCCTAGAACTAAGAAGTCCTATTTCTTGACATGCAAACCATTTATTGCTATTAGCTTTGAGTAACCCATTCTAGTATATGCAACAAGGTCATCATCTACCCTCTTCATCAAAGCTTATCCTCTCTTTAAGCAAAGCTCAAAAGACAAGTTCCATCATCCCTTTAGGTGTAGCATGACCATAAATGGAACTACTCAAAATCTAGGCTTTTTGGTTTTCCAAGAATCAAGAAAAATCATCCCAATCATAAAGGCTTAAGATAATCATCAAGACATGAAGTGACCATTAACCATTCAAAAGACACATGATCGCCATCTATTCATGAGGATAAACACCAAACCATGAAGTTGAAATATTACCAACAAGCTATGGAACAATGCATCAAAAGTTATCAATCATGAAGGAACAAACTCACCTCCGAACGTACATATGATCGAGATGTGTGCACATATATATAATCGAGATGTGTGCACATACATACAAATATAATCTAGATGTGCACACATACATACAAAAATAATCTCTCTCTCTCTCTCTCTCTCTCTCTCTCTCTCTCTCTCTCTCTCGATAAATTCAAGGTAGAAGAAAACCCTAGATACCATAACCACATAAGGGCAACACAAAAGTGTTTAAATGGATAACAAGCGCTAATTGAAGTAAGCTCAAAAGTGTAAGGAGGAGAGATTTTTTAAAAGGTGCAGAGAGCTTTTATTCTTCAAGTTAATTGTTTTTGGCTTCCTAAAGATTGTGAAAAACCTATAGAAAGGACCCTTGGGCTTGTACAAACCTCAAATTTTGAGTTTATGTTACTTTTTTGCAATGCAAAGCTCTCATGAGTAAGATAATAGGAAGACTTTAGAACCCAACAATTTGAAAGCAAAGTCGCACTTTTCATATTCAAAATAGTGCCTACCTACAACTTTTGCTGTTTCTCCATCCTTTTTTCAATAAACTATGCCATTTGTTTTCACATTTTCCCTTCTATCCAATAAGTGTTAGACATTTTCCCCTTCTATGCTAGGGATAAAGAAGCAATAAAGCCCAACAAAAGAGCTAACCTCCAATGGAAAATTGAAGGAAAGAGCTGTTTGTCTGCGGGTAGGTGTGTGTATAAGCGGAGAGAAAGAGCACGAGTCGTAGCCAAAGGCTAACCGCAGCAAGGGTGCAGACGAGTGAGCCGAGAGAAGAAGCACATTTCATTAATACACCCAACATTCACTCCTTGTGATTTCAAAACACATGAAGTTTTGGGCACTTTCGTTTATGGGAAAGAGGGTCATTTTGCCTTATCATTCTTTATAATCTTCAACATTATGAGCCTAACTAGGCTTCCTACCCCCATCACACAGGCTAACGATACTTCTTGGTACAGTTGCCACCGTGGCGATTGCCTGCCCCACCGGTGTGGCAGGCAATCGCCGTTGGCAACCGGCACCCTTTTTTTTCGTGGCCAGCCAGTGTTTGAACATAAGTATGTTCAAACGTCACTGGCTGGCCATTTCACCATCGCGCACACGTTTGGATGGTTAAGTTGCTTGCCTCTTACGTGGGGTCTTGGGTTCAAGTCCCTCGTGAGTGTGTAGGGTGGTGAATGAACATTTTTTTGTTCAACCGCATGTTCATTCATGCGGGTTAACCTGTAACTTGTTGGGCACCGACAATGACGTGGCATGAAGGCCTAGATATAACAAAATCCCACTGCACCTAATTAGGTATGCTACGCCTAGCTTGCAAAAGGTCATGATGTTGTCGCAATGTACAAAGTAGTAATTACAATAGAAAAGAGGCGTAGTTCATGCCTTTTTATAGGAAAGAGGGTCCTTTTGCCTTATCTTTCCCTAAAGCCTTCAACATTATGAGCTTTTGCAATTGAGGTGTAACATACCTAAAGGCGCAAAAACAGCAAAGGACACCAGTTGAAGGGCGGCAAAAACTTGCACAGCAAGAGAACTTGAACTTATCGGCAGGCCGTTTTTTTATTTAACAAATTCCACTTTTGGCTAGGCTGTTTTTTATTAAAAACATTCGCACCTCCGTGCCAGTTAGAGCCGAGGGTTACGCCTCGCTTTTGCAGAACAAGCGTACGTAGGAGGAGGTTTATGGAGGACCTACGTCCTAAGAAGGAGAAGAGCAGCATGTTGGTTGCCGAGGATGGCACGATGCAGATCTTCGTGAAGCATGGCCAAAGCATAGCTGTCACTTTGGGCGTGAGAGAAAAGGTGTTCTCCTTACAGGCACTTATCCATGCTCGCTTGGGCATTCTTCCTCAGGAGCAAAGGCTCATCTTTGCAGGCAGACAGTTGGACTCTATGAGGAGATTGAGCTATTATGGCATCCACAAATCCTGCACTGTTCACTTAGTCTTCCGCCTCAAAGGAAGTGGTCCTGATGTCGCAGAAGAAAGTGAGCCGAAGAAGCGCATGCAACTGCATCCAGACGAACTAATGGAGGAGTTGATTGCCAGGTTTGGCCCAGAGGCTGTGCAGATGCCACTTTTAGACCTGAAGATTACCACTAGATCTACTATGACAGTGGGTCACTTTATTTCTAAGGTCATGGGCATCACTTGGAAGATAATTGATAGTATGCCGGATTTCTTTCCCAGGGAGGTCATCTTCGCATTAGCTAAAGCCGGGTTATGTGACAGTAGGCTCCCGTACTCTCCTGAGCAACTTGCTAAGGTCCCTGGTTTGACAGCGGTCTTCCAACACGATCTTTATGAGGCACAGAGTCGGTATTGTGCCGTGTTCTTCGACGAAAAGGAGCATCGCATCCTCAAGATTTATGAAAGTGTGCCCTTTTGTGATGTCAGGGGCAGCAGGATGCGACGCGGGGCTTTTGGGACCGTGCACGAGGTGAAGGAGGGTGAAGTGAGCTTTGCCCGCAAGAAGCTAAGATTTGTTGGTGCGGACGAACAAGAGGCTGCCAGCCGTGAGCTAGAGATGCTTCAACGTCTCCCAAAAGATCCGCATCTTCTTAGCTTGAGGGCGTCATACGAACAGGGCAATGATATGTATTTTATTCTCTACCCTTTTGTGGATACAGATCTGGGAGAATTTCTCGCAGCGCCTTGCAAGTTTAGGTGGTGGAAAGAAGCCAAGGAGCGGAAGATAGCTGGATACATGATTTTGGATTGGATGCTTTGCATGGCTCGGGGCTTGGCAACGCTTCATGCCAATTGCGTCAAGCATCGTGATGTGAAACCTTCAAATGTGGGGATATTTGTGAATAGTTTACAGGATTCAGCCCAGAAGTTAGACGTATACCCCGTGTGGCTTGATTTTGGTCTCGCCAAGCACTTCAAGAAGCTGTCAAAGTCTGCGGCGCAAGTTGGAACACCCCTTTTCGAGTCTCAAGAATGTTGTAGGGGACGTTCGGCAGACATCTTCTCCATGGGAACCATATACCTTGATTTGCTCTACCTCTTGAATGGAGTAAGCCTGAGAAAGCTGAAACCCTACAAGACCAAAGGGTGGAAACATATTTGTGGGAAGGAGGAGAGTGTGTTGGTATACCTGCCCTCGAGCAATGAGAGTTGGATTAAGATGAAGACATTGATAAGAGACATGCTGCATTCAGATCCTTACAAGAGGCCGACTGCCTCCAATGTGGTAGAGACACTTGCACACCTGCAGATTATCGAGACTGATCACTCTGGAGATTTTGTGCCACATTGTATAGGAGTGCCACTGCCTAGGGATGAGAGTTCACCAGCCAAGACGGATTCCACATCGGAAGGCTCCAAGGAAGATGGCTCCAAGGAAGGCAGTGATGAGGGCAGCATGGGAGAACAACTATGGTCAACAAGCTCATCCGGGTTGAGTATTTACGAAGTGACATTTTTTGACATCTAAGAAGTGTTGATATGTTTGTGTATTGATAATGTGTTGTTTGATGTTCAACAGAGGTCCGGGGAGACAATTGTCTTGATTGAAGATGAGGCCGACAGCCTAGCGGGGGATGGTATCTCTCAGGCAGTGGACGCATAACGATAGCAGGTGCCTGTGCATGTAGTGCCTAAGGTGTTTGGTGCTAGTGTAGGTAGCTATTGGTTACGAAAAACAATGTATATTTGCCTCTGTGGGATTGAGATACATGGTATCTATCCAACTCTATGCAGGTTCTCACTGGTTTTGTACATTTTGGTGTCTTGTGACTAAACCTTGTCTGTAGGAGCTTACGATTCACGTGCGCATTGCTCCTGGTGGATGCCCAGAGGATCTATTGCTGGCTGTAGCAAATAGATCTCCAGTTGGGTTTGTGGTGCTAAACCTTATTTTTGCAAGTGGGCGGCTTTCTCTTGCCTGGTAGAATGTAGGGGTTTGCTGTTATTGCTCTTAATTACGGGTCATGATGATCATGGCGACAATGGGCCCGACACACGGCATTGCTCTTTGTTCGGGCCCCATGATGATGATCATGGTCTGTTTCTTTGAATGTCTAGTCTTCTCTCTCTCTCTCTCTCTCACACACACACACACACACACATTGTGTGTGAGGTAGATACTATATAAAAATAGAGAGAAATCGTAGTGATAAGATATACCAACTTAGAAGGAAGTTATCTTTTGTTTTACAGAAGAATGCCTCGTGCTAGATAGTTAAGGCAGCCTATAACTTACGTGCCATCTCTTGTGTACATGTCTTGGTGCCTCAAATATTCCCATGGGGCAGCCTTTTCTCGACACATTCACTGTCTAGTGTATTTGGCCTGTTACAAGCCAATCTTGAAGGGGCGAATTGTAGTGCTCTGCAGTGACAAGATAAGGTTTCAGGCATGACCCATGGTAATTTTTGACAACGTTCTGAGCTGTACAACACCTTGTGGCAAGATTTCATCAGTTACGAAAGGTCCTTAACACACCAAAAGCAGCTTCTGTGCTTTCTTGACAGATTTAGCCTCAAAAAGAAGCACCAAATAGCCCTTGCCAAATGTGCAAGTCTTCAAATATCTATTATGCCAAGATGTTCTTCTTTGATGCTCTACTCAGTAACGCTTTTGCTGCCAATGGGCGCTCTTCTTTGAGCTCAGGGAGACGTGTTGCATTTGCCTGAGTTCTTGCCATGGCGGAGTCTACCCTGAGCAAGTTGACTGGTATTGGAACTCCATTGGTGCTATTGCCTCTAGGCCAAATATTCATTGAAACGGCGAGCGATGAGTTGTGGCCTTGAATGCGGTTTTGTATGCCCAAGTAGCACCCAAAATAGCCTGTGGCCCCCATGAGGAGGGATGCTGATGACAAGTTAGCGGAGCAGAGAGATCAGTACCTTATTTTTACTCTCTGCTTGGCTATTTGCTATGGGGTAGTAAGAACAAGACTTTCGGTGGAAGATCTTGGACCTGTAGAAAATGTTAGGCAGAAGCTTATTGACATAATGAGTGCCTTGAAGCTAGTAACTTCAAGTGGAGAGCCAAACCTGCACAAGGTATTTTCATAGGGAAACTTTTCCACGGTGGATGAGCTGCAATCTTTAGTAGCTTCCTACAGGATTGATCGTGCCTATGAAATTTATACCCTATTTCTCAAATGGCAGCCATGCCAACGAGACTTGCAGAGCCATGTTAGCTTGGTTGGTGGGTTTGGTTGCATGCCTCTGGCGAATGTCGCAAAATTTTACATGTATCACAGCATCCCTGAATAAATATAGCGAGCATAAACCATCTTGAAGAATGCGCTGAGCCGTTATGAGCCCATTATAGTGACCACCGATTGTTACTAGATTATCCTCCGCCGTCATGTACCCATCATGGTCACACTCATTGTTCATTTTTCATTCACTTGTGTTTTTTTCCATGTATCTGTAGTGATCTTCAATTTGAGCAACTCTTCCTCCAAGATCGGGGTCACCACACAGATGGGGATGACATCATAGCTGTCCCCATCATAGAAAGTCGCCTTTGGTTCTATGGTACATGTGTCATATGGTTGGGAGGACATGCATCCACTCTTGGTTTTCCTTCTCATCTTCAAGAAAATGCTCTAGGATATATGTGTAAGGTTCCATTATTGCCTTGTCGGTGTGTGACGTACATCACGCTAGGGTTTCTTGCCCTTCCACTTCAAAGAGCCATAGGTTATCCTCTTCTCTGTAAACAATCTGGTGATTGGATCTCTTGGAGGACCTTGTGGTTCACTCAAAGTGTTGTTGACTGGTAATTTGGTCACGTCATAGTAGTTGTGCTTAGGTAAATCCACTCGCATGGTAATCCCATCATGCCTCAGATAGAGGTACTTGTAATACATGTGTCACTGGGACTATCCTTCTTTAATGAAAATATAAAAAAAATAAATTCTTCTTTCGATGGAATGTACAGTCTGGCAAAGTTGTCTTAAATATGACTTAGTACTGTTTAACATCTGGATAGTCGGATGACTAATTCCTTTTAAAAAAAAGTTAAGAATCGAGAAGAATTCAGGCAGAACATTGGAATTGCTGCCAAGAATGGGGTACCCTGGTAAAAAGAAAAGAATGGTTTCAGGATTGAAACCAAGAAAAGACCAAGAACAATTGGGTACCAATTGGTCAGTACCCAAAGATTGATTGATTTTCATAACATGTTTATGTTTGGATGTTTTTGCAGGTGGTAAGTAATTTATTGAGTATTATGTTATGCACTAACTCCTATTTTACAGAAATTGCCCAACAAGGTGTCTCTAGAGCAGCCTACAAAACCAAGTGAGGCAGTAGAAGCCCAAGAATTAGAAGAGAGTATAGCCACAAGTAACTTGGTGAGACAAGGGCCTCTGAGTAAAACCAAGCAAAGGAGCTATGGGCTGAGATAAGAGACAAGAGATGTAAATTTCTGATCAAGGGAAAACCTCCTCTATCAGAAATTGAGGTGTCCTTGCACAACCAAGCCTACCACTTTTAAAGACACTACCCAAGTATTTCAGAGACTATGAGCCTTGACGCGGTGTAAACTCATCCTTTTAACAGATTCTTCAAAGAACAAAGCCTATCACTGTAAAGACACTACCTAAGTATTTCGGACACTATGAGCCCTGACGTGGGAGCTTGAAGAAGAAAGTGACACGGCAAACCTACAAGCTCTCATGTCGGCCCCTGTGCCATGCACAGTATCATTGGTGGACTTGATAAAAATTAGACCAAACCCTTGAGGTAACTTGGCACGATGGCAAAAGTCACAGATTTTTACACTAAGCAATATGGAAAGGAGATAGCAGCGCAAGAAACGGTAAGCAAGGAATGTCAGTCAATTCTGTGAGTTTTAAACAGTTCGACATAGAGGATGGAAATACAAATCTCCCCATAAGACGCAGTGAACATCAGTTCTCAGCAATCCTACATATGGGAGCAAGAAAAAGCATAGCAACGAAAGCGGGGAGAAGTGAGGGGAAGCTGGCACTTTGCAAAACCCGCATGGGATAACAGGCAAACCTTTAGGGCTGCTAGAGAACATGACTATGACGAGCTGTGGCATAGACTACGTGCACACATATGTGATTGTTGATTTTGGCAACAACGCAGATTATGAAGTGACCTTGGGACAGCCATTCATGTGGCAACTCATGGTAATCCAAGATCGGGGTGTATGTATATGTATATAAATATATATACATATATATATATATGTATACTCCAATCTAGCTTGCTGGATATATCTTGTTCTTATGACCAAGCTACACTATTGTTTTGTTTTCCTCATAGTATGATTCTATAACTAGTTTTCCTCATGGCTTGGTCCTAGTAACAAACTCATTGAGTATAACATGCTCCTAGGACCAAGGTGCACCTCTACACAAATATGGCTTGATCTTTGGATCTCACTCATTGGTTATAGCTTGGTCTCTGGACCAAGCTACAAGAAGTTTTTTTTTTCCTAGAAGCTTGGTCATGTTTTTTGATATTAGGACCACGATCACTCTCTAGGTTATAGCTTGGTCTTGAGACCAAGTTACACTAGTGATTTGTTTTTTTTTATAGGTTGGTTATTTCTCTTGGTCTTAGGAAATGCAAGGTCCGACAAATTTTGAGATCACTTGTGAAAATTTTATCGCATGCCCAATTTTTGAAAGAATCTTTTGGTCAAACTTCCTTAGGGGGCAAAAAAATGACCTCAAACTTCCCCTAGTGTGCCTCCTCTTTCTCACTTTGTGTCACTTATGCGATGTGACAGCACAACATTCCTTGTTGTGTGTTTTCCTTGTGGGTTTCTTCAATGGTTCGGTGGCTTTCTTGTTGCTGCTATTATTCTTGTGTCTTGTGGCATTATTGCCCTTGAGTTTCTTGCTGTTGCTACTATTGGGTTTGCTACTATTGTTGTTGTGGGTCTTCATGCTTGTTAAGCTTCCTCTTTTTCCTGTACAATTTGGTAGTCTCATGATGAGGGTTTCTTTTTGTTCCTCTTCTTGTCTCTCCCCATATACGCTTAGTTTGCCTTGCCTGTTCATGGTCTCTTTTAGTCTCTTAGATGATTCTCCTACTTTTTTTGACCCCTCTACAGTGCTTTGTCTTTGATCTTTTGGGTTGTCTTGTGCCACTTGTCCCAAAGCCTTCAGGTGGGCAGGTACAATGGTTTTTCCTCATGGTTACAGTGTTGTTGCTACCCTTTTTCTCAGATTTTCTGCTGCCCAGTTGATTTTCTCCCCCTTCTTTGCTATGCGCAAGCAATTATAGTTTTTTGCAAAAATATCCTTTCCTTTTTCCACGAGGGCTAAACTTTGTAGGTAGAAAATGAACTATGCCCTCTTGTCCTGATCTATCACATCCTTGATTTAGTGCATTAACCCTTTTCTTGGTATCTGTGTATGTCTTGCCAATCTTAGCTTCTCCCTCATTAGGGAGCCCCAAAGCTTGGCTTACAACATTAGTATTGATTGATATGGGTTGCTTACCTAGGAGTACTAAAGTGTTTGTTTCCACAAATTCTTTGATGAGGCTATAAGCCCCCTTATGATTTGATAGGTGCGCCCAATCCAAAGACACCAAAGCATGAAAACCTGTCTTGTTGGCCCATCCATTGTTTGCTTGTTTTTGCAAGCTGGGTACAGCGAGAGGAGGAAATGGTGCCAAGGCCTTGGCCATACCTATGTGAGATTTCTTGACATCTACTTTGTTACTCTCTATTGCCTTGCCCTTTCCCTTGGGAGGCAAGGTTCTACTGCAACAAGTAGTAGGAGAAGTCGTCGGCTACTTACTTTGAGGTCATTTGTTGTCATGTCATTAGACTTGAACTGCATGCATAACACTACAACCACCACTTATGTGATTTTCATTTGTTCTTTTCCTCTTTTTGCATTGATGCCTCTTATGGCCACTCTTGTGTTGCTCTTCTGGTCTCCTTGGCCTTTCACTAGAGGTTTTTTGTCTCTTAGAGCTAAGACCTTGTCATTCCACACACCGTATTACATTTACTTTGACTATTTCTTCTCTAGGTGGGTTAGCTTCAAAGTAGGGCTTCTTTTGCACCTATTGACTATCTGTGCTAGCATTGTCCCATCCATTATTTTTAATGTGAAGGCTCCTAGTTCCACTTCTTGATGTATTATGCATGGCCCAATCCATCAAATCTTGAGTTTTCCTCGATGCTTGCGTTGTATATCAGCACTTGATCCCCTTCTTTAAAAATTTTATTCTTGCCATGCCAGCCCATGCTTTCCTCCTTTTTGGTATAGTTTTTGCCAAGAGGGTAGTTGCTTGCCTCTCCTCTTTCAAAGTGGAAAAGTGTTGTATTCTTTGTGCTCTAGATTCATCAATTAGTAGATTATGTTCCACTACCAACCTTAGGGAAGGCATGATGTACTCTGTTGGAATTAGGGTTGCAGGAATGCACACACAACTTCAAGAAGATGAGGAAGCTTGAGCACAACACAGTAGTGTATTATGAGTGCCAAAAAAGATTACAAGCCCTAGAAGATAATGGGCGTATATACAATGCACGGGGGAAAAAACCTCCTAGTGAGGGAAAAAGTGCCCCGGCGGTCCTAAGTGTGTTCACACACATCACTACTATAATATGGTAACAAATCCCCCCTGGAGTGATGCGGTGAACAAGAGCTAGCACTCATGTATAGGGAAGTGTCTAGCTATGTGGACGAATCCACAAAAGGGAGTAAGCCCAAAGCTTTGCGAAAAGCTTCGAACTTCTCACGAGGCAGAGCCTTTGTGAAAAGGTCTGCAAGGTTATCCTGTGTTGGCACATAAGCCAAACTGATCTCTCCTGCAGAGAGTCTCTCCCTGACATAATGGTAGTGCACCTCAATGTGCTTCGTACGAGCATGGAACACTGGGTTCCGCGCAACTGCCAATGCGCTCTGACTGTCAGTGAAGATGGTGGTGGCAGATGGCTGCCCAACACCCAAATCAGCCATAAGGCGTCTGAGCCACACACACTCAACCGTAGCTGTGAAAGCTGCCCTGTACTCAGCTTCACAACTAGAAGTGGCCACAGTAGGCTGCTTCTTGCTCAACCATGATATGCATGAGCTTCCAAGCATGAAGCAAAAACCACTCGTGGACACGCGTGTGTCATAACAACCAGCCCAGTCAGAATCTGAAAAAGCATGTAAATCTGGCGGCAATGATCCCCCCTTGGGATAAAACAACCCAAGATGCCGAGTACCACTCAAATAGCGAAAGATACGCTTCACTGCCTGCCAATGCTTAATGCCTGGGCTATGCATAAATCTGCTCACCTGTGAGACTGCAAACTGAATGTCTGGCCTCGTAATGCATACATAAATGAGGCAACCAACAGCTGTCTGATAGAGTGTGACATCAAAGTGATCTCCAGCATCATGAAGACTCAACTTCAAACCTGTCTCCATTGGAGTAGCAATAGGCTTGCAGTCTTCAAGGCCAAATCTCTGCAACAATGTTTCAATATACTTTGTCTGACACAAAGCAATACCTCCATCACACTGCTTAAATTGTATCCCCAAATAATGATGCAAATGCCCCAAATCTGACATCTCAAAAGAGGCATTCAAATCAGCCTTAAAATCAGCAATATGACTCTCATTTGGTCCTGTGAGCAGCAGGTCATCGACATAGAGAGAAATGATTAGATGTACACCATCCACACGTTTAACATACAAAGTGCTTTCTGTTGGACTATTCTGAAACCCATGTGCAGTCAAATATGCATGTATTTTTTCATACCAAGCTCGTGGAGCTTGCTTTAAACCATATAAAGCCTTTTTTAACCTGCACACTTTGTTTTCCTGCCCTCTTTGAACAAAACCACGAGGCTGCGATACATACACCTCCTCATGCAAATCTCCATTTAAGAACGCAGTCTTTATGTCCAGCTGATGTACATTCCAACCATTATGAGCTGCTAATGCACAGATGCTACGAACAGTGGTCATACGACATGTGGGAGCAAAAGTCTCATCAAAATCAATGCCCTTCTCTTGAGCATAACCTTTCGCAACAAGCCTAGCCTTATGGCGATCCACTGTGCCATCAGGCTTACGCTTCAATTTGTATACCCACTTAGTGCCAATGGCCTTCTTGCCAGGGGGCAAGTCACATAAAGACCATGTACCATTCTTCATAATAGCATCGTATTCTGCTTGCATAGCAGCCATCCAATTTTCTGAACTTTGTGCCTCATCAAATGAAACAGGCTCACTTTCATCGCACATACTAGAAACAGCCAATGCATAACAATCTGACGCATAAGAGGCACCATGAGAGCCAGAACGAGTGCGACTAGACAAAGGGGCATCCAACTTGCTGTCACGCAAAGTCTGCACCAGCCATCTAGGCATATTCCTAGAGCCCTCAATCTCTTGTCTCTCATCCTCAAGTGCATCATGCACATCTGCATCAGATATAGGCTGATCTGTGCCATCATTTAAAACCTGCATAGGCTGAAAAACTGCCTCATGAGGTATTGCACTTGACTGTGCACCACTGAAAAGAGGCAACAATGTATCATAGACATCACGTGAGCTGATATCTGTCTCCTTAGTACATGAAACCAAGGGCTGAACTGCATCTTCCACAAATACAACATCACGGCTAACCAAAATGCGCTTTGTCTGTGGATGATACAAACGATAGCCTTTGCTCTCAGCACTATATCCAACAAAAATACATTTGACAGCTTTGTCATCCAATTTTCTGCGATGTTGCACAGGCACTAATGCATATGCCAGGCAACCAAAAACACGTAAATGGCCAACAGATGGCTTGCGGCTATGCCAAGCCTCATATGGAGTGACAACCTGTAATGCTTTGGTGGGACACCTGTTTAGTACATAAGTGGCACACATGACAGCCTCAAGCCAAAAACCATGTGGTAGACTTTGACTCTTAACCATACATCTTGCCATTTCCATGAGAGACCTGTTTTTTCTCTCAGCCACACCATTTTGCTGTGGTGTATACGGCACTGTACATTGGTGTTTTATCCCACGCTCAGCCAGAAATGCATTAAATTCTGAAGACATATACTCCCCCCCTCGATCTGAACGGAGGGTGCCCATCTTACTTTCTGACACATTTTCAGCCATAACCAAAAACTGTTTGAAGCACAAAAACACTTCGGACTTTGCCTTCAAAGGATATACCCATGCATGCCTGGTAAAATCATCAATGAAAGTCACGAAGTAAAGGTAGTTTCCAAATGATGGAGTTTGCATGGGACCACAGACATCACTGTGAACAAGCTGCAATCTGCGTTGAGCTCTCACTGATCCATCTTTGGGAAAGGAAGCACGCTGCATTTTACCCAATATGCAGCCCTCACAAACATGCTTGACAGGTGCCTCAAGCTTAGGCAAAGAAGACACCATTTCAGATTTCTGCAGGCGCAGCAAACTTGCAAAATTCAGATGACCAAAATGTGCATGCCACAGTTTTGCATTTGAAATAGCCTGCGTATCCATAATAGCACATGCTGAATCCTCTACACATTTGCCATCCATATTGAGCTTATACAGCCCTCGACATAGTGAACCAGATGCTACAATGATGTCACCACAAGAGAGATCATGAACAGTACATCTGTCATCCACAAATTTTACAACCAAACCTGTTTTGGCAAATGCGGAGACTGACAGCAGATTCTTTTTGATCCCTGGCACATACAATGCATCAAAAAGTGTAAAGGTGTTGCCATTTGCAACATTCAGCACAATCTGTCCAACTCCTTCAACGGGATAAGAGGAGTTATTGGCACAAGTGACAGTATTCCCTGTGGGAGCAGACTCAAGGAAAGTGAATAAACTGCGCTGCGAGGTGATATGCTTAGTGGCACCACTGTCAAAGTACCATACATCTGAATCTACTGCAGACATACATGTGTCATGCAAAGATGGGTCATAACTGCACTGCGCATTGAATGCCCATTCTGTATCTAGCACAACATTAGCAGATTCATTGTTAGAAGGAGAGGCATCTGCAACAGCCATACCAGCCTCTTTCTTCTTAGCCTCTTTCGCAGCCAGCTTAGGACACGCTTTGATGACATGATCATTTCCCTTACAGTACTTGCAAAATGTCTTCTGTTTGTCACCCTTCTTCTCATCTTTGTCTTCCTTCTTTGGTTGCGCAGCATTTGCAGATTTCTGCTTACTAGAAGAAAAGCCAGCTTTACCTTTCCCGCTTCTCTGACTAGCAACGAAAGCTTGATCTGCGACACGCATAATATTCCTGTTTTGCCTTGACTGGTCTTCTTGCAGCAAAACAGAAACTAACTCCTCAAATGATAAGGCATTGGGATTGCCTTTCATCATCAAGCGAAGAGTGGAAGCAAAACCCTGATAAGAATCTGGTAGACCATTCAAAACAGTCTGCACAAGTGAACTGTCTGACAGGATTTCATCTGCAGAAATGAGCTGCTCTTTGAAATCCTTGATCTTTGTCAAAAAGCTATCCATAGAATCACCTTCGTTCATATGCTCACTCTCCAACTGTTTTCGGAGATAAGCAACACGAGCCTCATTTCTTGCCTGATACAATGTGGCAAGTACATCCCAAGCATCCTTAGAAGTCCTGCAGGAGCGAATATGTGGGATAATGGTACGTTTGACAGACAGCGCAATCAAGGCATGAGCCTGCGCATCTCTACCATCCCAACGAATCTGCTCTGCTAAAAGTGGTGGTTCTCGAACAGCTGCTACAGCACTTGTGCCTGCACCATCATCAACAGTACCTGTTTCTGATGTGTTTGCAGCATTCCCAGCCACAATAGGACGTGCATCAATACCCTGCACAATATTCCATAACCCCTTTGCTACCAATACATGTCGCATCATATATGCCCACAATGGATAGTTGGTGCCATCCAACTTATCCTCAGCAGCCAACATGCGGAATACATCATTGTTGTCAGCCATGGCCAATGACTGTACTACTAGATGTAAATGCTGTCTGTAAGAGGTAAACCTGTATAAAATCGACCTGTGCTATGTAGCACAGCCCAAAACAGACGAATGGGCACCTGTCCTGCAGATTTTAATCTTGACAGAAAATCTGCACAGTAGGACGATTTTGCCTGCGCAGTACTTGGAATGCAAAAACGGAGGGCGAAATGACTTCAGATCAAAATTCTGAAACGAACTAGCCCTACGGGCTTTCCCACGGCATATACTAACCTGCAGACGCTCGTGAAACCTCGTCGCAATCGGAGGAGATGAAGCGGCAGGTGCCGGTGATGCTGCCCGGGAGGAGGAAGCCTGCTCTGATACCAATTGTTGGAATTAGGGTTGCAGGAATGCACACACAACTTCAAGAAGATGAGGAAGCTTGAGCACAACACAGTAGTGTATTATGAGTGCCAAAAAAGATTACAAGCCCTAGAAGATAATGGGCGTATATACAATGCACGGGGGAAAAAACCTCCTAGTGAGGGAAAAAGTGCCCCGGCGGTCCTAAGTGTGTTCACACACATCACTACTATAATATGGTAACAAAGATGTTCTTCTTTGATGCTCTACTCAGTAACGCTTTTGCTGCCAATGGGCGCTCTTCTTTGAGCTCAGGGAGACGTGTTGCATTTGCCTGAGTTCTTGCCATGGCGGAGTCTACCCTGAGCAAGTTGACTGGTATTGGAACTCCATTGGTGCTATTGCCTCTAGGCCAAATATTCATTGAAACGGCGAGCGATGAGTTGTGGCCTTGAATGCGGTTTTGTATGCCCAAGTAGCACCCAAAATAGCCTGTGGCCCCCATGAGGAGGGATGCTGATGACAAGTTAGCGGAGCAGAGAGATCAGTACCTTATTTTTACTCTCTGCTTGGCTATTTGCTATGGGGTAGTAAGAACAAGACTTTCGGTGGAAGATCTTGGACCTGTAGAAAATGTTAGGCAGAAGCTTATTGACATAATGAGTGCCTTGAAGCTAGTAACTTCAAGTGGAGAGCCAAACCTGCACAAGGTATTTTCATAGGGAAACTTTTCCACGGTGGATGAGCTGCAATCTTTAGTAGCTTCCTACAGGATTGATCGTGCCTATGAAATTTATACCCTATTTCTCAAATGGCAGCCATGCCAACGAGACTTGCAGAGCCATGTTAGCTTGGTTGGTGGGTTTGGTTGCATGCCTCTGGCGAATGTCGCAAAATTTTACATGTATCACAGCATCCCTGAATAAATATAGCGAGCATAAACCATCTTGAAGAATGCGCTGAGCCGTTATGAGCCCATTATAGTGACCACCGATTGTTACTAGATTATCCTCCGCCGTCATGTACCCATCATGGTCACACTCATTGTTCATTTTTCATTCACTTGTGTTTTTTTCCATGTATCTGTAGTGATCTTCAATTTGAGCAACTCTTCCTCCAAGATCGGGGTCACCACACAGATGGGGATGACATCATAGCTGTCCCCATCATAGAAAGTCGCCTTTGGTTCTATGGTACATGTGTCATATGGTTGGGAGGACATGCATCCACTCTTGGTTTTCCTTCTCATCTTCAAGAAAATGCTCTAGGATATATGTGTAAGGTTCCATTATTGCCTTGTCGGTGTGTGACGTACATCACGCTAGGGTTTCTTGCCCTTCCACTTCAAAGAGCCATAGGTTATCCTCTTCTCTGTAAACAATCTGGTGATTGGATCTCTTGGAGGACCTTGTGGTTCACTCAAAGTGTTGTTGACTGGTAATTTGGTCACGTCATAGTAGTTGTGCTTAGGTAAATCCACTCGCATGGTAATCCCATCATGCCTCAGATAGAGGTACTTGTAATACATGTGTCACTGGGACTATCCTTCTTTAATGAAAATATAAAAAAAATAAATTCTTCTTTCGATGGAATGTACAGTCTGGCAAAGTTGTCTTAAATATGACTTAGTACTGTTTAACATCTGGATAGTCGGATGACTAATTCCTTTTAAAAAAAAGTTAAGAATCGAGAAGAATTCAGGCAGAACATTGGAATTGCTGCCAAGAATGGGGTACCCTGGTAAAAAGAAAAGAATGGTTTCAGGATTGAAACCAAGAAAAGACCAAGAACAATTGGGTACCAATTGGTCAGTACCCAAAGATTGATTGATTTTCATAACATGTTTATGTTTGGATGTTTTTGCAGGTGGTAAGTAATTTATTGAGTATTATGTTATGCACTAACTCCTATTTTACAGAAATTGCCCAACAAGGTGTCTCTAGAGCAGCCTACAAAACCAAGTGAGGCAGTAGAAGCCCAAGAATTAGAAGAGAGTATAGCCACAAGTAACTTGGTGAGACAAGGGCCTCTGAGTAAAACCAAGCAAAGGAGCTATGGGCTGAGATAAGAGACAAGAGATGTAAATTTCTGATCAAGGGAAAACCTCCTCTATCAGAAATTGAGGTGTCCTTGCACAACCAAGCCTACCACTTTTAAAGACACTACCCAAGTATTTCAGAGACTATGAGCCTTGACGCGGTGTAAACTCATCCTTTTAACAGATTCTTCAAAGAACAAAGCCTATCACTGTAAAGACACTACCTAAGTATTTCGGACACTATGAGCCCTGACGTGGGAGCTTGAAGAAGAAAGTGACACGGCAAACCTACAAGCTCTCATGTCGGCCCCTGTGCCATGCACAGTATCATTGGTGGACTTGATAAAAATTAGACCAAACCCTTGAGGTAACTTGGCACGATGGCAAAAGTCACAGATTTTTACACTAAGCAATATGGAAAGGAGATAGCAGCGCAAGAAACGGTAAGCAAGGAATGTCAGTCAATTCTGTGAGTTTTAAACAGTTCGACATAGAGGATGGAAATACAAATCTCCCCATAAGACGCAGTGAACATCAGTTCTCAGCAATCCTACATATGGGAGCAAGAAAAAGCATAGCAACGAAAGCGGGGAGAAGTGAGGGGAAGCTGGCACTTTGCAAAACCCGCATGGGATGACAGGCAAACCTTTAGGGCTGCTAGAGAACATGACTATGACGAGCTGTGGCATAGACTACGTGCACACATATGTGATTGTTGATTTTGGCAACAACGCAGATTATGAAGTGACCTTGGGACAGCCATTCATGTGGCAACTCATGGTAATCCAAGATCGGGGTGTATGTATATGTATATAAATATATATACATATATATATATATGTATACTCCAATCTAGCTTGCTGGATATATCTTGTTCTTATGACCAAGCTACACTATTGTTTTGTTTTCCTCATAGTATGATTCTATATCTAGTTTTCCTCATGGCTTGGTCCTAGTAACAAACTCATTGAGTATAACATGCTCCTAGGACCAAGGTGCACCTCTACACAAATATGGCTTGATCTTTGGATCTCACTCATTGGTTATAGCTTGGTCTCTGGACCAAGCTACAAGAAGTTTTTTTTTTCCTTGAAGCTTGGTCATGTTTTTTGATATTAGGACCACGATCACTCTCTAGGTTATAGCTTGGTCTTGAGACCAAGTTACACTAGTGATTTGTTTTTTTTTATAGGTTGGTTATTTCTCTTGGTCTTAGGAAATGCAAGGTCCGACAAATTTTGAGATCACTTGTGAAAATTTTATCGCATGCCCAATTTTTGAAAGAATCTTTTGGTCAAACTTCCTTAGGGGGCAAAAAAATGACCTCAAACTTCCCCTAGTGTGCCTCCTCTTTCTCACTTTGTGTCACTTATGCGATGTGACAGCACAACATTCCTTGTTGTGTGTTTTCCTTGTGGGTTTCTTCAATGGTTCGGTGGCTTTCTTGTTGCTGCTATTATTCTTGTGTCTTGTGGCATTATTGCCCTTGAGTTTCTTGCTGTTGCTACTATTGGGTTTGCTACTATTGTTGTTGTGGGTCTTCATGCTTGTTAAGCTTCCTCTTTTTCCTGTACAATTTGGTAGTCTCATGATGAGGGTTTCTTTTTGTTCCTCTTCTTGTCTCTCCCCATATACGCTTAGTTTGCCTTGCCTGTTCATGGTCTCTTTTAGTCTCTTAGATGATTCTCCTACTTTTTTTGACCCCTCTACAGTGCTTTGTCTTTGATCTTTTGGGTTGTCTTGTGCCACTTGTCCCAAAGCCTTCAGGTGGGCAGGTACAATGGTTTTTCCTCATGGTTACAGTGTTGTTGCTACCCTTTTTCTCAGATTTTCTGCTGCCCAGTTGATTTTCTCCCCCTTCTTTGCTATGCGCAAGCAATTATAGTTTTTTGCAAAAATATCCTTTCCTTTTTCCACGAGGGCTAAACTTTGTAGGTAGAAAATGAACTATGCCCTCTTGTCCTGATCTATCACATCCTTGATTTAGTGCATTAACCCTTTTCTTGGTATCTGTGTATGTCTTGCCAATCTTAGCTTCTCCCTCATTAGGGAGCCCCAAAGCTTGGCTTACAACATTAGTATTGATTGATATGGGTTGCTTACCTAGGAGTACTAAAGTGTTTGTTTCCACAAATTCTTTGATGAGGCTATAAGCCCCCTTATGATTTGATAGGTGCGCCCAATCCAAAGACACCAAAGCATGAAAACCTGTCTTGTTGGCCCATCTATTGTTTGCTTGTTTTTGCAAGCTGGGTACAGCGAGAGGAGGAAATGGTGCCAAGGCCTTGGCCATACCTATGTGAGATTTCTTGACATCTACTTTGTTACTCTCTATTGCCTTGCCCTTTCCCTTGGGAGGCAAGGTTCTACTGCAACAAGTAGTAGGAGAAGTCGTCGGCTACTTACTTTGAGGTCATTTGTTGTCATGTCATTAGACTTGAACTGCATGCATAACACTACAACCACCACTTATGTGATTTTCATTTGTTCTTTTCCTCTTTTTGCATTGATGCCTCTTATGGCCACTCTTGTGTTGCTCTTCTGGTCTCCTTGGCCTTTCACTAGAGGTTTTTTGTCTCTTAGAGCTAAGACCTTGTCATTCCACACACCGTATTACATTTACTTTGACTATTTCTTCTCTAGGTGGGTTAGCTTCAAAGTAGGGCTTCTTTTGCACCTATTGACTATCTGTGCTAGCATTGTCCCATCCATTATTTTTAATGTGAAGGCTCCTAGTTCCACTTCTTGATGTATTATGCATGGCCCAATCCATCAAATCTTGAGTTTTCCTCGATGCTTGCCCAATTTAGAGTTGTATATCAGCACTTGATCCCCTTCTTTAAAAATTTTATTCTTGCCATGCCAGCCCATGCTTTCCTCCTTTTTGGTATAGTTTTTGCCAAGAGGGTAGTTGCTTGCCTCTCCTCTTTCAAAGTGGAAAAGTGTTGTATTCTTTGTGCTCTAGATTCATCAATTAGTAGATTATGTTCCACTACCAACCTTAGGGAAGGCATGATGTACTCTATTGGCACCATTGCTTCCAAACCAAATGCTAACCTAAATGGGATCATTCCTGGAGTCACTTTGTAGGAGGTGTGAAAGGCAAATAGAGTATTGTCTAGCTTCCGGTCTCCATCCTTCTTGTTAGCCTCCACTATTTTCTTAATCTTCTTAATTAGAATTTTGTTGGTCAATTCAGCTTGCCCATTACATTGGGTGTGGTACACTGTGAATTATCATGTGCTTTTTGTCATCTCCCTTATGACATCATTCAAGGAATGCATTCCCTAATCACTCAATAAATCTATTAGGCACCCAAACCTAGTGATAACTTGCTGGTAGAGGAACTTGGCCACATCTTATGTTGTGTTCCTTCTCAATGCTCTAGCCTCATGCCACTTAGTGAAATAGTCTTTTGCCACAATGATATATTCATATCCTATTTGCTAAGCTTTTGGTTTGATTGGCCTTATAAAATCTAGCCCCCACTTTATAAATGGTTGCAAGGGCATAATAGGATAAATTGGCATTCTGTCTTTATCATTAGGCATCCCTATTCTTTGACATATATCACACTACTTGGTGAAGAAATGTAAATCCTTTGCCATGGTAGGCAACCAAAGCCCAGCTTGTAAAATTTTTCTCTTTGTCACTTCCCCTACTTGATGAGCCTGTGAGATTCCTTGATGTTCTTCTTTCATTACATGCAACTTCGCATGCTATGGCACACACCTCTAGAGCACCTGGTCAGTGCCTCTCTTGTACAAGTGTCCTACCATAATTACAAAATCCCTGCTCTTAAGTACCAATTGCTTTATTTTGTCCTTAGACTAGTGTTGTGGGAATCGAAAGTCCATTAAGAAATTCCTAAGGTTTTCATACCAATTCTCCTCCCCTTCAATTGGGAATTTAAATACGGTCATCCAGGAGGTCGTACAGCACTCCATGGTGAGCAGTTTCCTCCTCTAGCCTTGACTAAAGGTCTCCTATAGCATTGTGATTTCTTGAAGTGTGTGGTGATAAGGAAGGGCTTGTGGGACCCTAAGCCAAGAAAGCCTGAGCACCTAAAGGGGCCATTGAGGCAATTACCAAAAGTGGAGTGGTGAGGGGGGAGTTTCTTGGAAGAATCTTCTTGAAGAATGGGTGTGTAGCATGGGGGATACACCCCTTGTAATTGTTGGTCTTTGTATGATCTTTAATGAATGAAGAAGGGAGAAGTGTGTCTTGTCTATCCATCTCTCTCTCTCTCTCTCTCTCTCTCTCTCTCTCTCTAACTTTCAATTTTGTGTGTTATTGTGTATGTGTGTCAAGGGATTAAGAGTATCCACTTCATCAAGAATCACTAGGAGAGGAACCAGGAGGGTAAGCTACACATTAGTGTGATGGATTGAGTTTAGAATTGCCACCAAAGAATATTGTCTTGAACCACTTTGGTGGTCTGGTCAGAAAGTTGAACAAATTAATGTTGTGAAGGGGTGAATTCTAATAGGAACTGTCTGTCTAGACAATGCTTTCCACTGCCTTCACTTGTCTTGGTTTGTTTTCTAAGACACTGTTTTAAAGAAAATTGTTTTAAGGTTTAAAGTAAAGGAACTTGTTTGTGAATGTTAAACAGTGTGGTAGTAATTAGGAAACAAAGGATGGGTGAGTACGGGGTGGAAAGTGGGGATCGGGCTGCTTGGCCTTATCATGGATGGGTAACACCAATAAGTCGGGTACATTCCACATTTGGAAGATCTACACTAGGAACGTAGAAGTAACAACATTCATCGTAGGGGAATGCATTGGCGGCTGTGCCCATGAAAGATTGGGAAAAAAGCGTCAATGTCCTTGAACCAAGGGCACGTGAGTATTTTCCTAAGAAAGGCCTAGTGGCACTATCAAGACGCTTTGTCTCAGGCCCTAAGCGGGGCCGGGCACATCACATTTAGATTCCAAAAAGTACATGAAAGCTATCTTTTGTCCTTACAAATCTTTGACCAAACTATAAAAAGGAGAAAGCTTACACCTTTTACTTTCACAATATCTAGTGTCACTCCCATACAATGTAGGCTCTAAAGTTGTTCATGCGCAAGTAGTCATTTATAGGGGTCTACTTGAAATCAAATGAACATTCATAAATGAATACTAATGACTTGATATGAGATGCAGATGATGTTAGAGGTAAAGATGAGAACAAAGTTCTCTTTGTTGGCTCCTTAATGAGAGGGGGAAGCTAACATCATTATGACCATTGGAGTGCCAACAATGAATTGTGAACCCGGACCCATTTGTGTAGCATTGGTAGATCTAGTTCCCACACATGAAAATAAATTCTAGTCTAACCACATAAATATTGTGGTGTGGGTTGTAGTCAAAGTTTCTATGACGGTCTTTTTGCTAGGGCTAATTATTTGGGCCCTTTCTATAGAAAAGCATCACAGTGCTCCTCTCTTGTTAGCTCTCATTCAACCAAACATGTAACCCCTCCCTCAATAACAACTAGAGCTCCATTTTCTAATTATCATTTTGAGTCTAGTGCTACGCCCTTGATGATTTCACTTCCTCTGTTTCCTTTTACTATACCAATGATTTTCAAGTCTCTAGCATTGCTAGTTATTTGAAACAACCCAACCTAGATAAACCATGACCTCTCCATGTCTATGGCCCTATTGATGAGTTTTCATGGTGATAAGGCAGGATAAAACGGAGAGTGAATATCTTGGTTAAATGTGACTTTGTATCTTTATTTCTAAATGCCTCACAATAGTTTTAATATATTAGACTATGTACTCAAACCTTCGACTCCCACCACTCAGACGTATCTCTGTAAACAACCAACGAAGGCTCACTCTCCACGGCCCCCTCTGCTGGGGACTCTATCATGAATGCGCTGTGTCAAGAGCTCCTTCCAAGGCTCTCCCCCGGGCATCAAACCTCTAACCACCAACTTGGCCAACAAGGCCCGGCTCTGAGCAGTGGGGTCTATCATACCCAGGCCTCCCTTATGTAGGGGTAGTGTAATCACTGACCAAGCCACCTTGGCCCTGGCTGGCCGCCCATCCTGACCTGACCATAAAAAATTTCTGATCAAGCGCTGAAGCTGTCCAATGCATGATCGTGAAAATGCCCAGCAAGAGGTAATATACCACATTGTGGCCAGTAAGACCTGCTCTCCTTGCCAATGAAAGACGAGCCGAGCTCCAAAACACCAACTTTTTGCGTATACTCAGAAGCAGGGGAGCTATCTGTTGTTTCGGTGAAATGTCAATGCCCACATGGCAGCCAAGGTAACGCATTGCGGTGCCCGCAGGAATCCAACGAAACTCACTGCATGGCTGCCAAGAAACCTGGGGCGATGGGCCCACCCAAAAACCACATGATTTGTGCCAATTGATATTGGCACCCGATGCTGCACAAAAAACCTCAAGAGCTTGCTGGAAACGCAGGAGATTGGCCCAATTGCCCCGCAAATACATCACTGTGTCATCAGCAAACTCCGCATCTAACAACATCTCCCCGCTAAGCGGGAGCATTACTCCTTCCAAACCAACTTCACTCGCCCTTAGGTAACTGCTCATCGCCTCTGCAAAAAACAAGAAGAGAAAAGGTGCTAATGGGCAGCCCTGTCGAACAGATCAAGAAAGTAAAACTAGGGCCCACTCCCCCACAAGCAAGCACCTGACTATGGGCTGTGCCGTACATAGCTGCCACCCCTCTGATCCAAGATGCCTCAAAGCCTAGTGCCTTCCAGAAAAGACCACTCCACTCTATCATAGGCCTTCTCAAAATCCAACAAGAGAATGGCTGTGTCATCCCCACGCAATCTGGCCAAGGCTGCCACCTCCCAAAATGTGAAAATGTTGTCAAGGATGCTGCGTCCTTTGACAAATCCAGTCTGTGTGGCATGCACTAAGCAATCCAGTAACGGCTGTACTCAAAGACTAATGGCTTTCGCCATGATTTTCTAAGCAGTCCCAAGGAGGGTGATCGGCCTCCAGCAACGTACATCCTCTCTGTCCCCACCCTCCTTAGGAATCAAGTAAATCAGCCCATCAGTAAGGCTCGTAGGCATCTGACCACTGTCCATGATGTCCTGGTAAGCACAGCGTAGGCCAGCCCTCAAAATCTCCCAGAATCGCAGAAAGAAATCTACTGTCAGGCCATCTGCTCCTGGGCAACTCTCTCTAGATAAGGAGCATAGGGCGTCCAACAACTCCTCATCTGGAAAAGGCATACTGAGTGACTGTCTCATCTCTGGCGTGACACATCTGCTGGTGTGAGCCCAAACCTGCTCTCGGTATGCAATGTCCTCTGGAGCTGGAGCAGTCGTGGTCATCAAGGTGGTATAATACTCAGTCGCTATGCTCCTAACCTCCAGTGCCTCCGTCGCCACCGTACCATCAGCTTGTCTCAAACTGTGTAGGCCCTTCTTCCCATTTTTGGGCCCTGTAATCTCAAAGAACTCCGCCGTCACTCTATCACCAACCTGTGTCCAGTGCGCTGCCTGTCTATGAAAGCAGAACTCAGCTTTGCACTCTTCTAGGGTGCGCAACTCCTGTCTGGCCAGTCCTATCTCAATGCTCAAATTCTCATCCTCTGTGTGTCTCTCCTGCAATCTCGGAAGCGAAACAAGACCGCGTCTCACAGCCCGAAGCTGCTCCCTGATCTGCTGCAGTCTTTCTCGGGCCGCATCCCTCAACATCGCACTAATCTGCTGCAAGCCCTCGGCTGCACACTCTGCCTGCGATCTCTCATCCCACTGCTGTTGTGACCATATAGTAGCAATCCGCTCATGCATACATGTCTCAAGCAAGAGACTCTGTGGTATGCGCAGGCTAGAGCTAGCCATACGCCGCTCTCCTGCCTCAATCTGAAGTACAACGGGTGTGTGATCTGATAGAGTGGTGTCTGCTAATATGCCCACCGTGCCTCCTCTACTCAAGGCCCACTCATCAGTGTCCCATCTGTCAATCCGAGAGAGATTCACTCCCTCTATACGACGATCCGATCTCGAAAAGAGTACACTGCCGGGAGTTCTAGCAAAATCATCCGCTGTCCATACATCAGTCAAGCGCAGAAACAGCACAGCCTGATCTATCTCAAGCATATCCTCATGCACATATACATAACAGGGCGACACCCCAACCTTTGTGACCAAATGCACCACAACATGTATCTCCTCATGACCCGAGGCCTGCGGGAGTATATCAAACTTGGCCAACTGCCAAAATCTCGTCCACATGTTTGTTACATCCAAACATCCCACATGATGTGAGAACTCCACAATCTGATCATGAATGCAGTGCAAGACTCTGTCCTGCGTCCACTCTCCCTGTGCGGAGCCACATAGTGGAAAGGAGAATGCCACTGCCAAACTCAATGCATCAACAACTGCTCTGGCGGCACTGCATATGGCATGAATCCTCACTCTACCGCGCAGTGTAGTCTGTCCCTGCCCTGCTGCTCCCAGGCATCTCAAAAAATCATAGCCAAACTCATCTGATATCTCATGCGAGTCTGAGCCTGACACCTCAATCGGTAGTGCTGATATCGGCGATGTCACAATCTGGAGGGTTGGTCTGCTGACCACCCCCTCATTCTGGCTCTTTGCCCTACTCCTCGTGAAAGGTATGATCGGGGATCTGCGCATCTCTGGCGAAGCCGAGCCAGGCTGGATCGGTGAAGAGACCGGGGTCCCTGGCAATGTGGGTAGACGGGGAGGGGACACCGACTCCACGGTCTCTCCACTCACTGACTGTCCAGCCTCCTGCAAGGGTGCTGGGGTCTC